>NC_061120.1:176096257-176145329 GCF_002878395.1 Capsicum annuum | reverse complement strand
TAAATTACTATTTTACACCCCATAAGTAGGATTTTGGTTGCGACTAAAATTCAATTTTTTTCATGTTAGTTACTACTTTTTCTATTTTATGAGTATTTTTTATCGGTTAAAATGATAAGAAAATATCTTATAGGTTTGGTTATTGATTTAGCGTATTTAAAAAGTAAAAATCGATAATATAAAAATAGAACTGAACCGATCGATGCACAACCCCAATTTAAGTAGGTTAAATAGAAGTAATTGAAAGAATTTTTTTTACACATTTTGAAAGTGATGGAGGAAGAGGGATAATAAATAGGAAGAGAAGAGGGAGAAGGCTTTGAAGTTTTTGAAAAAATTAAAGAAAAATGGTTTTTTTTTTCGCTTTTACTGTTGGAAGATGCTGATTTGGCAAAAAAGTTAACTCCATCACGCGCGTGTTGGAGTTTAAAATCACATATTTTATCATATAGGCCAAAAAGGGTCACGCGACGCACTAAAACAACAAGTTCGGGGGAGGGGGGTTACTTAAGACGACTCAAAGTTCAGGTGTACAATGAATAGAACGTGACAACTTCAGGAGGGGGGGGGAGGGGGGAATTGATACTTCTCTGAAAAGATTGAAAAAATACTAATTCCTAACAAATAAATGACCAACTTTAGAATATTTAATAATTATTTTTAATGTCAAGTCCATGGGATGGCCTCTGAGGTTGACGGATTAGTCCTTTAAGGTCGACGGGCGAAGTGAGACTGAGCTTATAAGCCTCGTTTCTAAATGAGCTGTAAAAATTTAGTCCAACCCCACTTAATTAAAGGATTGATTTGGGCCAACCTCACAGGCCAAACTAAATTTGACAGCTCTAAGTAGCAATGATGGTAACTTTACATTGTCCACAAACACACTCAAAAGGAAAAAATTCACAAAATCACAACTTAAATATCTAAATTACTAAAAATTCCTTCACTTAATAAAAATTATAAATATCCCTTATTTACATTCTCTCTATTTAAATCTCCAGATACATAACTTCAACCCTAATTATTAAGATATATTTATTACCCCCTAATAATTTATCTTAATATCTTCTCTTCACCAATTTAATATCATTAATGTCTAACTTCCTCCTCCTTTAAAGTATTTTTAGAAAACTTTTGCCTCCCTATCCTCACGGTAGAATATCCACCGAAGAAACAAGAAACGACGGCAACGTATGGTGGCTCCGATCATTGTCAATCCTTAATCCAACAAATAATGATTCAACAGACGATCGAGGATGAAAATCTGTAAACTCCGTTAACCCATTTCATCGAACAAAAGAGAATCTAACACTTCTAGACGAAAATGTGTTGTTTCGAAAAAAAGTAGTTAAAGTCACAACGAGAGATATCTTATCAATGGTTTAACAGTTTTGGTATCTGAGCATTTTAATTCAAGATAGATCTTTTATTAGCTAAAGATACGTAATTTAGCTTAATTCTATATGCATGTTTCAGGTGCATATTCTTGTATCTTTAAGCTTAATACATCTTTTTTTATATGTATCTCTTTCATATGCGTGTTTAAGGATAAAAGGTTTCTGGATGTATCTCTGCACCTGATACATTTTTTGTATTGTGTATCTCTTATACCTTTGTATTTCAAATCTCATTTTTTATCCTAATATATGTCTTACCATGATACGTTTTTAACCAATACTTGTACCTCTTTTTTCAGAGTTTGATATTCATTGCAAAAAGTTGAAAAGGAAAAATAATACCAAGAAGAAAAAAGAAAAGCTAAAGAAGAATGGATTTGGAAGTTGAATATGGAGAAGAATATTTCAAAAAATTGCATTATTAACTAAATGCCCTTTTTTGGGGGATATTTAGATGTTAGTTAGAATATCTGCAGAGTAAATTACTCTTTAAATAAGTTAATCACCATTACTTTTCATAATTACAACGAATTAGTTGTTTCTTAAGATGTAACATCAATCAGGTATCTCTTTTAATATTACGTATCCGAAAAATTAAAAATCAAAATTTTATGAAATTTTGAAAAAATTTTAAATATAATGTTATTATGAATAAACTAGTCAGAATTTATGTAAAACTTCCTACTTAAAAATTATTATTTTCCGTCAAAGGGGTTCATTAGGATGATCTCCTGCTCCCACTTGGCTCCGCCCTTACTCATGAGTATATTTTGATATAGTAATTTATATTTTACAAGAAGTATGATAAGATTAGACATCCACTTATTTGAAGATTTTTGTTATAGTAATACATATGGAGGTGGTGGTGAAAATTGAAGTCGATGTGCCAAACCACTCAAATTTGAGATGGCTAATCATACTTATATGCAGGATTTACAATTTGGGAATGATACATAAATTATGTTACATAATTCATCCCAAATGGCTAAACTTTAAACAGGAGAGTATAAGTGGCCATGCCATGCCATGCCATTTCGACTCTGCTTACGTCATGAAGACTTGATTCATCGTGTTGGGCCACATATTAATTAGCTAGACACGAGCTGAAGAATTATTTTTGAGAAATAATCACACCATATAATTAAAGGTGTTTCACATAAATTTCGACTAGTTTATTCAAAATTACACTCTATCTTAATTTTTTAAAAGAAAAAATCATGAAATTTTGATTTTTAGTTTTTCAGATACATAATATTAAAAGTGATACATTCTTAAGAAACAACTAATTAACGGTAATTAAATCATCTAAGGAGTAATTTACTCTGCAGATCTTCTAATTAATATCTAAATATCTCAAAAAAAAAGGACATTTAGTTAATAATACATTTTTTTTGAAATATTCTTCTCCATATATTTCTCCATATTCAACTTTTAGATTCATTCTTCTATAGCTTTTCTCTTCTTTTTCTTGGTGTTATTTTTTGTTTTCAACTTTTTTGCAATGAATTTCAAAACATGAAAAAGAGATACAAATATTGGTTAAAAACATATCATGGTAAGATATGATGTATCAATATAAAAATGAGATTTGAAAACAAAGGTATAAGAGATACACAATACTAAAAAAATATCAAGTGGAGAGATACTTATTTTAAAAAAGATACATACAGAAATCTTCTAATTATATACATGTATATGAAAAGATACATACCAAAAAATGTATTAGTCGTACACATACAAGAATATGCCCCTGAAACATGCATATGTAACTAAGCTTAATTATGTATCTCCAATTAATAAAAAGTGTATCTCGAATTAAAATGCTTAGATACAAAAATTGTTAAACCTTTAGTAAGATGTTTCTCGTTGTGACTTAAACAACTTTTCTTTTTGAAACAACACCTTTCGTCTAGAAGTGCCAGATTCTCTTTTCTTCGACAAACTGAGTTAATGGAGTTCACGGATTTTCATTGTGTTGTGTAAATTTGGATTTATAAAAAAAAAGGAAAAAAAAATTATGGTGCGGCTGAAAGGGATTGAAGAAGGGGAAAAAGGGAAAAAGGAGGGTGTCAGAGGTTTTGCAGTAACATTTGTTGCCTACCATTGTGTTGTGTTTAAAAAGATAAATGACTTTTTTATTTTTATTTTTAAATTTTTGTTTTAAAATTTTGACATTATTTAAGGAGCTGCAACGCACAATTCGAATTAGTCGAGGCTCCAATGCGGGCACCAAACACAGGATGGGAAACCAAAAAAAAAATATTCTAATTTTTAGGGGTAGAAGTTATGTATCTAGAGTTTTAAAGAGAGAGAATGTAAATAAGGGATATTTATAATTTTTATTAAGTGAAGGGATTTTTAGTAATTTAGATATTTTAAGTTGTGGTTTTGTGAAATTTTTTGCTTTCCATAATTAAATGGGAGACTTATAAAAATAGCCCAGGTTTCAGCAAAATGTGAGTATTCTTAGTCTAACTTTCAAAATTACAATTTATAATTTTCTTTCTCTTTTTCCTTATTTTTCCTCTCTCTTCTATCTTTAGCCTCTACTTTTTTTTTTATTTCTCAATTTCTTTTGTTGTATTTTATATTTTGATATTTTTTTGTATTTTTAAAAAATATTGTTACAGCAAGTAAAAGCCATGAATGATGATGGATACATCATAATCGCTCATTGTGGTTGTATTCACCGTCATTTTTTCTTTTTCCTTTGTTTTTTTCATTTTTTTTACTTTTTTATTTTTTTCCATTTTTATTTTTCTTTTTTCAATTATTTCTTTTCATTTTTTTTCTCTCTATCTATAACTTCTATTCTCTTCATTTTTTTCTTTTCTATTTTTTCCTTTTTCATATTTTTCCCTTTTTTTCCTTTTGGATCTTTTTTTTTCTATTTTTATTTCTTTCTTTCTTTCTTTCTTTTTTTTTTCTTGTTTCTATCTACAAATTCTATTTCTCTTTCTTTTTTATATTTCTTATTTCTTTTTTTTTAATTCTGTTTTATATTTTTTGTATTTTCGATAAATATGGCTATATCAAGCACAAGTCATGGGTGATACAGAAAATGTAA
Organism: Capsicum annuum; assembly: GCF_002878395.1. Taxonomy (NCBI): domain Eukaryota; kingdom Viridiplantae; phylum Streptophyta; class Magnoliopsida; order Solanales; family Solanaceae; genus Capsicum; species Capsicum annuum. Next base: position 176,140,865 of record NC_061120.1, on the reverse strand, counting down.
CAACCTAAAAATTTAATGAAATATGTGAAATTTGTGATTTTGTGTGATTTGACTATTTTACCCCATTTCGTAGTTGCATTATAAAATTTCTGGGGTGTGAGAGTGATTGACATAATTTTCGATGTATTTTGGTATTATTTATGTAATATTGTAGTTTTTGATGGCTTCAAGAGCCTTATTTTGGACTTATGTGGATATCTTTTGATCCATGTAACGGATGGTCGAACGAACTGCTCCAGCAGCTCCAAAAAATTGATTTTAGGCTAGGTAGACCTTTGGTTTGGGTCCCGGTGTACCCGAGCTCATTTCGACCTATTGGTCAGAAAGTTGAAAAATTAGAAATATGAGTGTGGGACCCACATTTGATCGAAACGACCTCAGATGAAAAATTTGACTTCACCAGCAGATTCGGAATGTCGAATTTAGGGTGTTAGCATGTTTGGTATGATTTTACGGCTTTTAAATCTGATTTCGACCCTCTGTTTGGCAAATTATGATTTCAGGTTTCGGGGGCCAACTTTGTGAAAACAATATTTTTTTGAAAATCTCATATAGCCATCGCGTCCGAAATATTAAATTTAGTATGGTTGCACAGTTCGTTAGTGTATATCAGACTCTGAACGAATCCCGGGCACCCCGTTGAAATCTGGGGTGATATTGAAGTGAAAAATCTGGTGCAATACTAGATTTTTCTACAATATAAATACCTTTTTTGGCCTATTTTGCTCATTTTTCATCTTGCCTCTTAAGAGTTAAACCCTAAAATAGTGTGGGAGCTTAAAAGTAAAGTTTGTGGGAGTCTGGGAAGCTAGATTAACCCCTATTTCTTGATTTTATTATAGATTTAAGGTAAGAATTAACCCCTTTTCTTAGTAATTTCTAGATAAATTTCTCAAAACCCCAAAAATCTTAGGGCATGATTTTAAATCTAAATTTCAATCCTTTCACTTGAATAATATTTTTATCTTATAATTACTAGTTTTTCATCAATTTAACCTTCAAAACAACAACAATTCTTGATTTTAACTCGAATTTTTAAGATTTTACTCGGTAAAGCTTAAAAATGATTTTTCTTTAATTTGAACCTCGTTTTTGACTCAATTTGATTTGAATTTTCAGATGTAGATTCCTAAAATATGAAAAACGTGTTTTTGAAGTAAAGTTCTGATCATTTCCTTCTTTTTCGAAAATCCGTTCTGGGGGTCTGCTTTGGCCTCGAACCAAAAGTAGTCAATATGAGTGTCGTTGATTTTATTTTAATGCGTAGATTTCATATTTGATATTTTTAGTGGAGTTCAAGATTGTTCATGAAAAGTAAGGTCGTGGGTTCAAGTGTATCGGACCGATTTTAGCTTTCGAGATAGGTTATGGCTTAACTCTTTCAGACTGGACTGGGTAGTAAATGATGATACAGAATGCATATTAAGGGTCAAAACTAATCATGAAAAATGGCTATTTATGTGTTGTGCCTGTGTGGGAGCCTATATGTGATGTAATTGTTGAAATTAAGTTATTATATGATATGTGTGACCGTGTGAGGTCCTATATGATATTGATAGCCTTGAATGCATATGAATAATTGTATTTTATTTTTAAAATACTTAATGTGGTAACATTGGTGTATTGTGATTATATTCATACCTTATTGGCATATGAGACGTGTGAAAATTCATGGATGAAACAAAAATAATGAGTGGATATTGGCTCATGTGGTTTTGAAAATATATCATTGTGGTTGGTTGTGGAAATATATCATGTGGTTGGTTGTGGAAATACTCATTTTAATTGGTTGTGACTATTACATCTTCATATCATACTCATTCATGAAACATTGGTACCACCGTGGCAACATCTAAGAAACATTGGCAACACCTTTATAAAAGATATTGTAACACCTTATAAAATTCTTTTCAAGGGATGTGACAGAAAGGAGATATAAGATATGTGGATTGTATACGGGTTGACAAACCCCCCATGGGTCCTAGTCGTGAAGCTTTAGCTCCGTAGGTGTATATGGGGATTGTGCGGCGATCCTGGAGGTTGTGTGACGACCTCGTGCATCCTCATCATCTTCATCATCATCATCATCATATACATTGCACTTACTTTATTGTGTTTATGTTGTGTCATATTGCTTTATTGACTTGTCATCTATGTATTTGTCTTACCTTTTTTTCCTTGTTTTTGATGATCTTGTATCTACATGTTCTCCCTTGTTCTATTTATATGTGACATAATGTATGCATGTGTTCTATATCTTGGTGTGTTGTTGTAATATATCTGAGATATATTAGAACTGTTAGTGCAAGCGGTGTGGGCTACCGTTGTGAGGTATTTTCTAATTGTAGGTGACGTACCTTAGTGTATATTTTGTATGCTTTATTTACTACTTTTCTTGGTCGGCCTATGATACCTACTGAGTACAAGTTGACCGTACTCATGCCTACCGTGCCTTTTCGGTGCAGGTTCTAGCTCGAGTGTGCCTCAGTTTGATTAACTCGGGCGATTGTTGGAGCTTCCAAGGTAGCGGTTGGATATTCATGTGTCCGAAGTTCAACTCTATCTTTCTATAGTAGTTAAGTCTTTATTAGTATTTAGAGACAGTTATTATTCCTTTTGGTTATTTTTCCAATGTATTTGAATCTTGGATTGTATTAGTAGTTCTTACACTATTGATACCTGGTTTTGGACATAATTGGTAATTTGGATAAGTTCTTTCCACATTGTTATGATTATTTATATGGTTCAGCTTTATTCTAGAAGCCTTACCTTGGGATATTTCTTTCTTTTTCTCTTTTCGTATCAGTTTGGGTGATAGGATTACTTATCAAGGTACGCTGCGATAAGTGTCATCATGACTCTCATTTTTGGATAGTGACTAATTGGCATTAGAGCAGACAGGTTTTATTGGTCTCAATGGTGTAAGAACGTGTAACACCACGCTCTTTTAGGCTAGAATTTAAACCGTTGTTTCTACGCGTATAGACCCAGATCAAATGATTCCTTGTTAATATATGTGTTATGATAAATTCTATCACGTGGAAATACCTTTGTATATAAATTGAGGTCACAAATATCTCCTAACTAAAAGACGAGTTGAGAATGTTTCTATCGATTAAGTTTTATTGAACATTTCAGCTTGGGTCAATTTTTAATGACCATTACTCCTAGTATATAAAGAGTTACGTGTCTTACCATATACCAAAAGAAAGATCTTTGAGTTCTCTTTCCAACGCAAGTGGTTTCACCTTAATCTGATATCGGAGTAGAAAGTTATCCTCATTTTACTTTGTAGTGTCTGACTGCCAAAAAGTGACGACGAAGTTGAGGATTTGTCAACTAGGTGATGACTAAGTTGACGAGTCATCAACTAAATGATGACCCATCAGCCTTAGTAATCAGCCTAGGGCAGTAAGGGGTAAAATGTAGCCCAAAAGTGACGATCTAGGTAACGAGCCGTCACTTGAGTGACGGGACGTCAATCTTGGTCGTAAACTGAAGAATTTTTGCGACTTCTTTGATTTCTATAGGGGTATTTTAGTCTTTTCCTCACTCTAAAACCTACCCCACAAATATAAATCATATCCTAAGCATTATAATCCATATTCTATCAGTTTTCAACATCTCAAATCCTCTCCACTCTCAAGAACAAGAGAAAAATTAGGGTTTTTCTCTAAGGCAAGAATTCAAGCCTTTTAATCTAAGATTCCCAAGAAAAAAATTAAGATTCGGGTTCTACTCTTTAACCTAAGTAATCTAAGGTGCGTGGGGTTTTCCTAAACTATATGGGCAAGTTGAAATCATTTTAGTAAGTTTCAAAAATTATGAAATCATATACTCATAAAGGGTACGGAGAACAATTTAAAGGTTATGCATTATGAATCCTTTTTAATGATATATTGTTTTGGTCTTGAGGCTCTTCCCTTAGATATTGATTTTTGATCATATTTATATGATATGTATGTATGTGTTTGAAGTTTGAAAATATGAATTGAGGGCATGAAGAACGAATTTTCCTCTCTCGTTATGTTATTTCTTGATTTACAAGTTAAGGGTTTTTCAATTGCATGTCTTATAGCATGAACCAAGGGTTTACCAACTTTTATGGATTTTATGTTGATTGTGAATTGAAGAGAGGGATAATTTCTTATTTTTAAATGCTAATGGTGATAATCAAAGGAATTGTATATTTGTTTGAAAAATTGACCACCATTAGTTGAAATATTGAAAATGGAGAATCTTTACATGGTTTGACATATGTTTTTAAAACATGAATCCTATTGTACTATTTGAATGACTTGATGGTCTAAATATTATTTGAATATAAGAGTTGTACTATGATAATGTATGGCGTTGAGATATGACTTGCATCTTGGTATGACGATATCAAATAGACGAATGCCATAGCAGATTCAGAACAGACTAAAATACAAATTTTTCTCAGATTTTGAATTCAGAAAGATGCATGTCTAGAAAAGGTTAAAAATGGGCTTAAAGAGAGTTAGATGGTTATCCGAAAAAAGTACAAGTTGAAAGACTCAATGATAGAAATTGTGATTTGCCGACATGGGGTTATGGTACCATGCTGTGTGGTCTTATGTATCTTGATTTATGTCGTCCCAATTTGGGACTATATTTAGGAGACATGCTTTATGGTAATGTTCACTACCATGGCATATTGATTTGATTGGGGATCATGGCACCATGCTGTGTGGTCTTGCGTGTCTCTCTTTACTGATACTATAATTCTTACAACAAACTTAGATTGGAGGCTTGGCCGCCGAGTCAAGGGCGGATTCCATATTGCTCATGAAATTACAGATTGTAGGGTGTACCATCTAGCTCAGAAGTAACTTAAAGAGTTGTTCATGATTTAAAAAAAATATTTCAAAGTCTTTAAAGTATGCCCATGTGTTTTTCATACATGGTATGTAAACTATTTTATGAATTGCTCTCACTTATGTTGTATAAAAGTGCATTATTTTAGATTGCTTTGCTTACCAGTACATCTGTATTGACCCCTATATTTCAGGATCCGAGGCTCAGTCCCAGGGTCCCTCTAAGCAGTAGATTAATTTGGTCAAAAGTTATAATTAGTGAGCCTCTCTTATTTTGGAAGGCCTATTTTGGAACATTGTTATTTTATTTTGGTCTATGGTCTGGCTAGGGGCCTTGTCCCAGTTTTAGACCGTTATTGGTTTCGTAATGTTAGAGATTTTGCAGACTGGTGTTAGATGTTGTTGAATGTTTTATAGATTTCATAATTATATTATCAGTTGAAATAAGATGACCATGTTTCCATCTTGTTATGTTCTTCTACATTTCTTTATAAGTATATGAATTATACATATGATTACCAGTTACAAGGGCTCTCAGGCCTTCATGGTTTGGGATGCTCGTCGCGGCCAGGGCCTCAAATCGGGTCATGACAAACTTGGTATTAGATCATGATTCATGGTCCTAGGAGGAAACTACTAGGCATTTAGGAATGTTTCACTTTTCTTTACAATCTGGATCATGCCATTGTGTTGTTCATTTGGAAATTATCCAGATTCCTTCTTCACTCTTATTTTATTAACTATATCTCAGTGTCGAGTCAATTTAAATACAGGATCCTAGAGTCTAAATGAGGTGGTCTCTTCTAATTGAGTCATAAAAGATTATAAAATTGCACAAGGACTTGAGACAAGTCCATCAGTGCTTTAAAGTGTATTGATTTAGGCTTATAACACTATCCTCATCAATTGTGCATTTGAGCCTGAGGTATAGAGTGTATTCGACCCCTTTCAAAATTCTTGATACAGATGTTATGCTTAAGGGTAGTTATGTATGTCAGAATATTAGAATAATATTTCCACCCAAGTAGTTGTATGTGTTAAGGTGTCATACCCTATTAGTATTAAGATGATCCCAAAGTTAGTGATATGACATCACAAGCTTAGAAGTTAGAATGAGGGTGACTTTTACGTATGAAAGCTAGTTTATTTGTATAGCCATTGATTGAGGGATAGGTTGCCATTTGATAGTGATAGCCTAATGTGGTAGCAATATATGTAGATTGTATGGTAGTCTGTGGAGGAGGTTTTTGACTATGATTATTATCTATTCAAAATAGGGAAAGAGCCTAGAGTGGATAATGATGATGGTTATAAAAATCCCTTATAGGCTGTGAATGGAAATGGTTAGATTAGTCAATAAGTTATAAGTATAGATATTGTTGTATATGGAATTTTGAAGGTAGTTGTGATGTTTTCATGGGTAAGTAAATATGATGTGAGAATGTGGAATATGTTGATAAGATCGTAATTGGTTATAATGTGAGATTAAGATCGACTATCCCTATTATGTGACTTTACCCCCTTGATTATCTTTTCTTTGGTAGTTGTAAGCTCGTACTGCATGTGAGATAGTGTGTGGTAGATTCTAAGGTGTAGTGGTAATGTTGTGGAGAGAATGAACTTGTCAGCATAGTTAAGTTAAATGGCGTAGTTGGGTTGATTCCCTAATTTGATGGAATAGTATAGTATGTGTCCTGCTTCATCGATTTTGTATGATTAGTGTTGTTAGACAATAGGCTTGAACTTTAGATGTGAAGTGTAGTGGTAAAAATGGTAGCTTAAGATTAATGATACACGTTTTGTGGGAGTAAGTAGTAGGCTTAATTCGATGTGTATAATGGTCTAGGTTGGCAACTTGTGGAAAAGGGAGAGGATAATTATGATATATTTATATACATGAGACTAGTGTTATAACGATAAATTATGGTTGAGTTATTAAGCAAATAAGAGTATGGGTAAAGGATAATAAGTTGAAAACCCAGGAAGCATGTTGTTAGATAAATTTTTTTGTGCATAAGCGTTTTTGTACCTAATTCTTGTTCTTGAATTTTGTAGTATAGGGAAGACTAAAGAGTTGTTGTGTGATGTTCTTTAGAGCTGAATTGAGGAAATATAAGTAGATAGTATGTGCCTTTGGGATAGTTTTACAAATTTTATTATGTTGTAGGTTATGTGATTTGTGGTCTAGTGTTAGAATTATAAGTAGTGAAGAGTGATTTTTTATGTAATAAGGAGTGAGGATGGGTATGCCCATGAGACTATGAGTGGTAATGCCTGTGGAGTGTAATTAAAAAGGGGAAGTTTAGCATTTATGTGTTTAATGAAACCCCATTATGTTGAGAGTTGTGGATATTGATTTTATGAGGGTATCTGTACGCAAGTCTAGGATTGTGATTTTGACCTAAGGGGGAGATAGTGAATTAAAGTAGTTCCTGAATTTTCTCGCATTCATGATGCTTTTGCTCGGGTCCCTCAATGACCCTCCGTATGTTAGTATGATAATGGTGATGTTTTAGGTAGGGGAGTAGATGTTCTTAAAGGTGAGAATGTTGGATACAAATTATTGAGCTAAGGTTATGTAACACATTGATTTTCTGAACCAAAACACTACACGGTGCTCATGACCCTAAAGGACCACAAGCTAACCCATGACTGATATCTATACCTGTAAACTGCATAATATCTCATAAAATATGCAAAAACATGAACTGTAAGGCCATAAGGTTCAAGACTGATACATATCTGAAAAACATGGTATAACAATACCAAAAAAAAACATAAATACTGAAATCTGAACATCTAATCTAACATCTAGTCCGAAAGCCTCTAACTGAACTGAATAAGGAGTTGAAGGAACATGTCTCCAACTAACTCCATGAACTGAAAAACTAATCTGAAATATTGTAATAAAGTAATAATAATATTGTCCTCGAATGAAGAAGAGCACTGACTGCTAAAATCTGCAATACTGTTGCTGCTTTGAAACTCGTGCCTCTGTACCTATGGTGTCAAATAAAACACCATTGCGCAAATGCATCAGTACGACTGAATGTACTGAGTATACGAGTGAGGTAGGCTAAATGCAAAGGGTTTTATATGCATGAACAATGCTGACTGATATGAACATGAGAATACATACATACATACGTAACTGCAACTAAACTCATGGTGATACTAACTATTGAGTCTGAATACTGACAACATGAGGTTTACTGATGCTAAGATACTGAATGACTGAGTTTACTGATATTGAGATATTGAATGACTGAGTTTACTGATATTGATATGTAATTCACTAATAAGTGAGGAACTGATACTGTATTACTGAATACTGGGAGACTGATACTATATTACTAATAAGGAATGATTGTTTCTGATAATTCTGATTATGAAGAACTAATTTGATTGATCGTATATAACAGTCCTGGAACTGAGCTCATGATAACATGACTATTGAGTATGAATACTGATGACATGTATTTACTGATAACATATCATGAATGATAACTGAATTCTGATAACTGATAGTATGAATGACTGTATCTGACAGTCCTAGATCTAATGGAACTAGCTGAGTTCCGTATTGTATCTGAGTTGACTGTATCTGACAGTCCTGATATCCTGAAGAACTATCTGAGTTCTTTTACTGAGACTAATATTGAAACTGTGGGAAGTAGTTATCTAATCGACATGCCCCAAATATGCTAAAATATATAAGCTGGGGTCCAATCTCTACCCTGATTGGAAGGGTGTCAATACCGCGCCACTGGTAAGGACAAGCTGTGAGTGACCCTCATCTAGCAGGTACTCTAATGAGAACGGTGGAAACCCTCATCTGCCAGGTTAAGCCACCTCATCTACCCTCAACTGATGGGTATTGATGTCTCAACCTATGCTGGCTACATAGTTCTAGAACGCAAGGACTGCTTCTAAGAATCACACTCTCTACTGGTAGGTGAGTTCCTATCCTTGGGTTCGCTCGGTGCTGAATCCTACTCCCAACTGAATGACACTGAACTAATTATACTAAATTGATTTCCTAGTTCGTACTAGAATTAACTGAACTGTTACTGATCTGTTTAACTGAACTGGACATGGACTGAGTTTATTAAGTTACGATGCCTAGCGGAACACTACTGAATTCTGTTAACTGACTAAATGCTATTGAGTTCTGTTAGCTGACTGAAGTCTACTGAACATGGCTTGACTGAGAGTATCGTGAAAACATGACATGGCTCTAGGAACACAGCTATATTTTTCGGGTACGAATACCCCTACGACTCGATGGAAGGAAACTGACATGACGACATACAAGAGTACTTGACCAACATTAACAATCCATAATATAGCATCTATGGGGAATTCATAAATCATGTGGTTTTCATAACCTTTTCGTATAGCTACCATCATGGTCAATTCTAATATCATGACAAGCCAACAACATATTCATAGCACATTAATAGCATAGAAATCGTCTTGATCAAGTAGACATGGCATAACTTAAGAGACATGCCGAAATCTTGGAGCATGAAGACTAGGTACTTGATCATCATTTATTCATTGAGGCACATTATCAAACACATGGTAGGCATAGCTTTAGTATGGGAGTCAACTTAAGCACATGGATACTGTATGGAATCATCATTTAGATCACAAATAGGTCAAAGTGGTCAATTTTTCTTCACTTAGGCATTTTAACAAACACCTTGCATGCACTATTTAGGGCATAGGCCTAATGATCAATTTTATACACCATAACACCATAATTCAACTCAATTCCACTGATTGAATCCACAAAATATCATGGTACCATGAACAACATGTAAAGATTCAAACTTTATTCACACAACATAGAATTCACGTGAAATCATAAAACATGAAGTAAGGACTTGTTAATTGAGCACTCTTAAATCATGAAAACATGGTTATGCCTATTCTAGGCATTTCGTTGAACACCTTGCATGCACACTTTATTGCATAGGTTTTCTTAATAATTCAATCATCTTAAACCACCCAATTTTGTGGGTTTTAACTATAAGCACACATACTTCATGAGAATCACCCTAAATTAACATCTTGAAGCATAAACAACAACCATAAACATGTACATGATCATATCTCAATAGGAAAATCACAATATAGTATTTAAAGCATGGTTCTTGGACTCCTACGGATGAAAGAAATCCGTGGATGAACACTATGCATACCTTAGGTGGAAGATTCTTGAAGAAATTCTTAGACATGTTCTTGATTCATTGACTAGGGTTCTTGTTCCTTTGAGAGAAAATAAATTCGCTCTTGAGTTTGAAAAACTTGAATATCATATATTCTTGAAGAAGGATTTGATTCTTGTTATAGCTTATGATCTTGAGAGAAACCCTTCTTTTGATGTTGAAGATAAATGAGGAGTTATGTTCTTCAATTGATGGGATTTGGGTCTTCAAATTGAAACCCTAGCTTGAGTTCTTGAGAGGATTTTGAGAAGAGGAGTATATTTTGCTGCAAATAAACCTTAATCTCATGTTTGGGGTATATATAGGGGTGGAAGATGACCAAATACCCCTAAGGAACAATTAAGGTCAAATCTGTCCCTAATTGACTGTCTGATAGGCTGAAGTAAATTAATCATAACTTTTTATTTAGATGTTCAAATGGGATGAAACTAATTTCATTGGAAAGAAGACTCAAAGATATTTCCATTGATAAATAGAATCTCTCACAGTTCATTATATATTGGGAGTTATGATCATTTGAAGTTTACTCTGAAATGTTGAAAAAATTGGGCAAGCACTAGAGTTAGCAGGCTGCACGAGCTAATCACCCGGGGCTTCTGTTTTGGGCACCAAACATGCCTTTATGCTACTCCTAAAATTCCAAAACTCACCCGGGATATATAACGAGCTTTCCCAATTGTAACTCAACTTAAAAATTAGAAAACGGACGTCGGGAAGGTCGCCAAATAAATCCCCAAAGTTTGGAGGTCTAAAATAAGACTAAGTGTTGAATTTTGAACACTTAGCAAAATTTTCTAAGTCTTGGGATATTTCATAGAGATTTATGAGCTGAATTTGACACGTGATTTTATGGGGTATTATAGGTTATAGGAGAAGGAGGAAGAAGGAGATCGCCTTTCATTACATGAAATAGTTAGGAAGGAGATTTGTGGTGAAAGTCTGTATGAGTGAATGAAATTATTGGTCTTAGTGGGAGATCCTTGAAGTAGGGTGTAGTAATGATAGGCTTAGATTTTGTGATTGATGAAAACACAAACAAATGTGCCATGTGGTTAGTATTCCTTGAATTAAGACTTGAGGTTGTTGGATTATAGTGATGAAGTGAGGTAATTTCTTAGTGTGATGTAGAGTACATGATCCCATATTTTAAGTTAGAATCTCTTTACTCTGAGTTGGGCTTCAACATACAGGTATTATACGGCGAGACATAAATTCTTCTGGTTAGATGTGTTATGGGAGAATTGTAAGTTGGAAATAATGAAGTATGCTGATTAATGTTGGGGCATATATGAATAGTGTCTCTAAGTTTAAGGTCTATTTGTTGTATCTTGTAAGGTAGAGAATGCTTCCAAATCCTATCTCCTGTGAAATCTCATTTCATGATTAGTACTGATTTAAATCAGTCCTATGATCACCAAATAAATGTATGCCTTATGTTGTGATGATAGTAATTCATAGAACTCATGTGCAAGGTCATCCTTATGTAAAGTTTCCTTACCTAATGCTTCGTGCTTACGGATTTCACTAGGGGTGGTCATAAAGTTCTTTTGATGCCTTTGCATATTTTGTTGAGGAAAAATGTTGAATTCAAGGTTAAGCTTTTTATTCCATACTTTTAGAGCTTTAACAAGTCCCTACCCATCATTCGGGGATGAATGATCCCAAGGGGGAGATAATGTAGCACCCCGCTCCTTCGGGCTAGAATTTAAATCGTCGTTCCTATACGTATCGACTCAAATCAAATGATTCCTTGTTAATATATGTGTTATGATGAATTCTATAGTGTGGAAATACCTTTAGATATGAATTTATGTCACAAATATCTCCTAACTCAAAGACGAGTTGAGAACATTTCTATCGATTAAGTTTTATTGAACATTTCATCTTGGGTCAACTTTCAACAACCATTACTCCTAGTATATAATGAATTACGTGTATTACCATATTCCAAAAGAAATATCTTTGAGACCTCTATCCAACGTAACTAGTTTCACCTTAATCCGATATCGGAGTATAAAGTTATACTCATTTTATTTCGGAGTGTCTAACTGCCAAAAAGGAATGACGAAGTTGACGACTTGTCAACTAGGTGACGACTAAGTTGATGATTTGTCAACTAAGTGATGACCCATCAGCCCTAGTCATCAGCCTAGGGCAGTAAGGGGTAAAATCCAGCCCAAAAGTGACAACCTAAGTGACGGGACGTCAACCTTGGTCATCAACTAAAGAATTTTTGTGACTTCTTTGGTTTCTATAAGGGTATTTTGGTGTTTTTTAACCCTAAAACCTACCCCACGATTATAAATTATATCCTAAGCGTTATAATCCATATTCTATCCATTTTCAACATCTCAAATCCTCTCCACTCTCAAGAACAAGAGAAAAATTGGGGTTTTTTTCCAAGGCAAGAATTCAAGCCTTTCAATCCAAGATTCTCAAGAAACAAATCAAGATTTGGGTTCTACTCTTTAAACGAAATAATTTAAGGTACATGGGATTTTCCTAAACTACATGGACATGTTGAAATCATTTTAGTAAGCTTCGAAAATAATGAAATCATATACTCATGAAGGGTTTTGAGAACAATTTAAAGGTTATGCATTATGAATCCTTTTTAATGATATAATATTTTGATCTTGAGGCCTTCCCTTAAAGATTGATTTTTTATCATGTATATATGATATGTGTGTATATGTTTGAATTTTGACAATGTAAATTGAGGACAGGAAGAATGAATTTCCCTCTCTCATTATGTTATTTCTTAATTTACAAGTTAAGGGTTTTTCAATTACATGTCTTAAAGCATGAACCAAGGGTTTGCTAACTCATATGGATTTTATGTTAATTGTGAATTGAAGAGAGGGATAATTTCTTGTTTTTAAATGCTAAAGGTGATAATCAAAGGAATTGAATGTTTGTTTGAGAAATTGACCCCCATTTAGTGAAATGTTGAAAAAAAGATAATCTTTGCATGGTTTGACATATGTTTTAAAAACATGAATCCTATTGAACTGTTTGAATGACTTGGTGGTCTAAATATTGTTTGAATGAAAGAGCTGTAATATGATAATGTATGGCATTGAGATATGACTTATAAGTATTAGAAAGGGTTAAAAATAAGCTTAAAGAGAGTTAAATGGTTACCCGAAGAATGTACGAGTTGAAAGACTCAATGCTAGAAACTGTGATTTACCGACACGGGTTATGGTACCATGCTATGTGATGTTGTGTACCTTGATTTAGGTCATCCCAATTTGGGACTTTGGTTAGGAGCCAGGCTTTGTAGTCTTATGCACTACCATGACATATTGATTTGATTGGGGATTATGGCACAATATTGTGTGCTCTTGCGTTCTCCCCTTACTGGTACTCTAATCCTTGCAGCAAACTTAAATAGTAGGCTTGGCTGCTGAGTCAAAGACGGATTCCATATAACCTATAGAATTACAGATTGTTGGGTGTACCTTCTAGCTCAGAAGTAACTTAAAGAGTGGTTCATGATTTTAAAAAAATATTTCAAAGTCTTTAAAGTATGCCCATGTATTTTTTATATATGGTATGTAAACTATTTTATGAATTGCTCTCACTTATGTTTTATAAAAGTTCATTATTTTGGATTGATCTACATACCAGTACATCTGTATTGACCCCTATATTTCAGGATCTGAGGCTCTATCCCAGGGTCCCGCTAAGCAGTAGAACAATTCAGTCAGAAGTTACAGTTGATGAGCCTCCCTTATTTCAAAAGGCCTATTTTGGAATATTGTTATTTTATTTTGGTTTATGGTCCGACTGGGGGCCTTGTACCAATTTTAGACAAATGTTGGTTTTGTAATATTGAGATTTTGCAGATTGGTGATAGATGTTATATGTTTTATGGATTTCATAATCATATTGTCAGTTAAAATAAGATGATCATGTTTTTGTCTTGTTATGTTTTTCTGCATTTCCTTATAAGTATATGAATTATGTATATGATTGTCGGTTAGAAGGGCTCTCAGGCCTTTATGGTTTGGGATGCTCATTGTGGCCAAGGCCTCAGCTTGGGTCGTGACAGAACGGGATGTCTAATAAAATCTCACGGATCAATACGTAGACATCCGTATCTATCTTTGAGAGGCTATTGGATGTATTTAGGAAACCTTCCTCATTTTATTCCTTATCATGTGAATTCTTTCATATCTTATGTTCTGAGTTGTGTTTCACTCTTTCTTCGTGGATGGTATGACTTACACTACTATCAGTTGAGTGATGCTGTGAGAAATTAGTAGATAGTATTTGTCATTTTTAGGCTTGTTGATGCTCCTAAGTTATCATGGGATCAGTTTGTTGATGCCTTTTCTGGAGAGATTTTTGTGTTTCACTTTGATAGATCGTATATGGGATGAGTTTGATCATTTAAGTAGGCTTCATGATAGTTTTTAAGTGTAAGGCATACTTTCATGCCCTATCCAGATATTCTTATGATAGTATTTCTACTGAGTTTGAGAAGATTAGAAAGTTTGTGAAAGGTTTGGTTGTCTCTTTTCAGTTGGATACGTCTTAGATGGTTGTTCTTGGAGATACTCTTTAGAGTATTATGGATCACTCTACGATGACAGAGGATATTATTAGTGCATCTCAGGGAGGCACCAAGAGGGTGCATCATTTTGGTGAGTTCGGGAATCAGCCCTATCGAGGAAGAGATTTTAGAAGTTCTTATGGATACTATGGTAGGCTTGTACAGGTGATTTTATAGAGTTCAGTTGGTGGATATTCTAGTTCAGCAATTCAGGGTGGCCGTTTGAGCTTGATTGTACTTTCTCTTATTGAGACTATTGTAGAGGTTGCTATGTGTGTGATGAGATTGACCATGTGGCCAAGGACTTTTCTTACCATGTGTTTAAAGCTACACTTATTTCAGTTGTGAGAGGTAGGGGTTCTACTAAAGGGGTAAGAGGTAGAGCCCGTATTGGTGGTCATAGGGCTACTCAGCCAGTTGGTAGTCGTGGATAGTGTTATGCTATACTAGCCAGACCTGAAGCAGAGGCTTCTGATGTTTTGATTACAGGTACCTTCCTCATTTGTTTAAGACCAGCATCTGTATTATTTGATCTCGGATTGACTTTCTCTTATGTGTCTGTATATTTTACTTTGGGTTTTGATTATGTTAGCGAGCCTCTTGCCATTCCTATTTGTGTATCTACCCCAATAGGTGATTTTTTAGTGGTGGATCGGGCGTACCGATCTTGTGTTGTGAATTTTATCGGGTGTGAGACATTGGTAGAATTGCTTGTATTAGGCATGGTCGATTTTGATATTATTTTGGGTATGAATTAGTTGGATCCTTATTATGCTATCTTAGATTGTTTTGCCAAGACTGTGACTTTAGCTTTATCGGGTGTACCAAGGATAGCTTGGAAGGGTGTACTTCATTCGGGTCCTAAGAGGGTCATATCTTATGTTCAGGCTCATAAATTGGTTGAGAGGGGATGTTTATCTTACTTGGCCCATATTCATGACACAAGTGTTGTTTAGCCTCCTTCCTTGGATTCTGTCCGTATTGTCCATGAGTTTATGGAGGGGTTTCCTATGGATTTGCCTAGTATGCCTTCGGATTGAGATATTGATTTTATTATTGATGTTGAGTTGGGCACCAAGCCCATTTCTATTCCTCCTTATAGGATGGCCCAGTAGTGTTGAAGGAACTGAAGGATTAGTTGAAGGAGTTATTTGATAAGGGGTTTATTTGATCTAGTATTTCACCTTGGGGTGCGTCTATCTTGTTTGTGAAGAGAAAGGATGGGTCAATGCGGATGTTAATTAATTATTGATAGTTGAATAAGGTGACGGTTAACAATAAGTATCCTTTTTTCACATCGATGATTTTTTTGATTAGCTTCAGGGTGCTGCGATGTTTTCAAAGATTGATTCGCGGTTCGGTTATTAGCAGTTGAGGATTAGAGCTTTGGATATTCCAAAAATAGCTTTTTAGATCTTGATATGGTCATTATGAGTATTTGGTCATGTCTTTTGGGTTAACCTATTCCCCTGCCTCATTCATGGAGTTGATGAATCGGGTGTTTCGACCATATCTCGACTTCTTTGTTATTGTGTTTATAGATGATTTCTTGGTGTATTCCAAGAGTGAGGTTGAGCATGAGAATTATTTATGAATTGGGCTTCAGAGATTAAGGGATAAAGAATTGTATGCTAAGTTCTCTAAGTACGAGTTTTTGTTGGAGTCTGTTTCTTTCTTGGGTCATGTGTTGACTAAGGAAGGTATTATGATTGATCTAGCCAAGGCTGCAACGGTTTGTGATTGGGCTAGATCTACTTTGCCCACTGAGATTCAAAGTTTTATTGGCTTGACCTAGTATTATCGGTGTTTTGTTGAGGGTTTTTCATCCATTGTTGCTTCATTGATCAAGTTGACCCATAAGAAGATTTCTTTTCAGTGGTCTAATGCTTTTAAAGTGATCTTTCAAAAGCTCAAGGATTTGTTGATTTCAGCTCTTATCTTGACTTTGCCAAAAATGGACGTGAGTTTTATTGTCTTTTCTGATGCTTCAGGTATTGGGTTAGGTGTTGTGTTGATGCAGGAGAACAAGGTGATTGTGTATCCATCTCATTAGTTGAAGCATCATGAGAGGAATTATCCTACCCATGATTTGGAGTTATGCGCAGTTGTGTTTGCCTTGAAGTTATGGAGGCATTACTTGTATGGATTCCGTTGTGAGATCTTCTCAGATCATCGTAGCCTTCAGTACTTCTTTACCAGTGATATCTTCATATGAGGCAGCGCCGTTGGCTTGAGTTGCTTAAGGATTATGACTTGACTATTCTCTACCATTTGGGCAAGGCTAATATGGTTGCGGATGCCTTAAGCCGAAAGTCGACTAACATGGGTAGCTTGGCGCGTCTTTTGACACAGGAGAGGCTTTTGGCCTTAGAGATTCAGTGTTTAGCTAACCAGATGGTTAGTCTTGATATTTCGATACTGAGGCATGTTTTGGCATTTGTAGAGGCTAGATTTTTTTATGGAGCAGATTTGAGCTTATCAATTTGACGATGTTGGATTAAGATTTATTCACGATAAGATATTGAGTGGGGAGGCTAAGGAAGCCTCACTTTATTCAGATGGAGTTTTGAGGATTGAGGGTTGAGTTTGTGTGCCGAGAGTGGTGATTAGATTAGGTTGATCTTGGAGGAGGCCCATTGTTCTAGATATTCAATCCATTCAGGTGTGACAAAGATGTATCATGATTTGAGACAACATTACTGGTGGGGTAGTATAAGGCGAGATATAGTGGATTTTATATCTCGTTACCTTTATTTCCAGCAGGTGAAGTCCGAGCATATGAGACCTGGTGGATTGCTTTAGAGGTTACCCATTCCCGAGCAGAAGTGGGAACAGATCACAATGGACTTTGTGACTGGTTTTTCTCGTACATCTCATTGTTCTGACATTATTTGGGTCATCCTAAATCGATTGACCAAGTTAGCTCATTTTATTATGGTTCAGGTCTCATTCAGTGCTAAGAGGTTAGCCCATATCTTCATTTGTGAGATTATGCGTCTGCATGGTGCGTCAGTGTCCATTATTTCAGATCAAGGTTTAGTGTTCACATCTCACTTTTGGAAGACTTTCAGTATGAGTTGGGTACTCAGGTTGATCTTAGTATAGCATTTCACCCCCAGACTGATGGACAGTCAGAACGGACTATCCAGGTTTTGGAGGATATGCTTCACGCATACGCGATGAATTTTGGTGGCAAGTGGGAGCAACATTTGGCTTTAGCAGAGTTTGGATATAATAATAGCTCTCATTCCAGTATTGATATGGCTCCTTTTGAATCATTGTATGGTATGCGTTGTCGCTTCCAAATAGGTTGGTTCGATGTTTAAGAGGTATGACCTCGAGGTGTGTACTTGCTTTGTAAGTGTTTGGATAGAGTCCGGGTCTTTTAGGATAGACTTAGAGTGGCTCAGAGTATACAGAAATGTTATGCTGATCGTAGACTTCGTGCCTTGAGATTTGGTGGTGGTGATCGTGTTCTTTTTTGAGTTTCACTCATGAAGGGTATGATGAGGTTTGGGAAGAAGGGCAAGCTTAGCCCTAGGTATATTAGTCCATTTAAGATTCTTCTGACTGTTGGTGATGTGACTTATGAGTTGGCTTTACCCCCTTATCTATCAGTTGTTCATCCAGTTTTCCATGTTTCTATGCTTCGTTGTTATTTTCCAGATGAGTCTCCTTCTATTCATTATGAGTCGGTTTAGTTAGATGAGCGGTTGTCCTTTGTTGAGGAGCCGATTTCTATTTTGGCTAGAGATGTTAGGCGATTGCGCTCTAGAGTGATCCCTATGGTTAAGGTCCAGTGGCGAAATCGACCTATAGATGAAGATACTTAGGAAGTCGAGTCTGATATACGTAGTCCTTATCCCCAGCTCTTTGTTGATTCAGGTATTTCTTTTGCCTTAGTTCGAGGATGAACTAGATTTTTAGTGGTGTATGATGTAACGACCTAAAAATTTGATAAAATATGTGAAATTTGTGATTTTGTGTAATTTGACTGTTTTAACCCTCTCTGTAGTTGCATCATGATATTTCTGGGGTGTGGAAGTGATTGGCATGATTTTCGATGCATTTTGGTATCATTTATGCAATATTGTGGTCTTTGATGGCTTTGAGAGCCTTATTTTCGACTTATGTGGATATCTTTTGATCCGTACGATGGATGGCCGAACGGACTGTGTTAAGAACTTTGAAATATTGATTTTTAGGCTGGGTAGACCTTTGGTTCGGGTACTGGTGCACCTGAGCTCACTTCGACCTATTAGTCGGAAAATTGAAAAATTAAAAATATGAGTGTGGGATCCACATTTGACCGAAATGACCTCGGATGGAAAATTCGACTTTGCCAATAGATTCGAAATGTTGATTTTAGGGTGTTAGCATGTTTGGTATGATTTTACGACCTTTAAATCTCATTTCGACTCTCGATTTGAAAAATTATAATTTCGAGTTACGAGGGTCAACTTTGTGAAAATGATGTTCTTTTGAAAATCTGATATCTCCATTGCGTTCGTAACGTCAAATTTAGTATGGTTGCATAGTTCGTTTGTGTATATCAGACTCCGAACGAATCCCGGGCACCCCATCGAAATCTGGGGTGAAATTGAAGTGAAAAATCTGGTATTGCAATACAAATACCTCTTTTTGGGCTATTTTGCTCATTTTTCATCTTGCCTCTTGAGAGTTAAACCCTAAAATAGTGTAGAAGCTTAAAATTAAGTTTATGGGAGCTTAGAAAGCTAGATTAACACCTATTTTTGATTTTGTTATGGATTTAAAGTAAGAATTCACCTCTTTTCTTAGTAATTTCTTGATAAATTTCTCAAAACTCCAAAAATCTTAGGGTATGATTTTAAACCCAAATTTTACTCCTTTCACTTGAATAGTATTTTTATCTAATAATTACTAGTTTTTAATCAATTTAACCTTCTAAACAACTCCGATTCTTGATTTTAATCCGTATTTTCAATATTTTACCCGGTAAAGCTTAAAAATGGTTTTTCTTCAATTTGAACCTCATTTTTAACTCGATTTGACTTGGGTTTTCAGCTGTATATTCTTAAAAATATGGAAAACATGTTTTTGAAGTAAAATTCTAATTTTGCCCTTGTTTTTACCTGTTCCCGGGGTCTGTTTTGGTCCCAAATCAAAAGTAGTCAATGTGAGTCTCGTTGGTATTTTCTTGATGCGTAGATTCCATATTTGATATTTCTAGTGGAATTCAAAATTATTTGTGAAAAGTAAGGTCACAGGTTCAAGTGTAGCGGACCGGTTTTGACTTTTGAGGTAGGTTATGGATTAACTCTTTTAGACTGGGCTGGGTAGTAAATGATGATACAAAATACATGTTAAGGGTTGAAACTACTCATGAAAAATTGCTATTTATGTGTTGTACTCGTGTGGGGGCCTATATATCATAAAATTATCAAAATTGAGTTATTATGTGATATGTGTGATCGTGTGGGGTCCTATGTGACATTGATAGCCTTAAATACATATGAATAATTGTATTATGTTGTTAAAATGATTAATATGGTACTATTGGTATATTATGATTATATTCATACCTTATTGGCATATGAGACATATGAAAATTCATGGATAAAATGAAAATAATGAGTGGATATTGACTCATGTGGTTGTGGAAATGTATCATTGTGGTTGGTTGTGGAAATATATCATGTGGTTGATTGTGGAAATGCTCATTGTGATTAGTTGTAAGCATTACATCTTTATATCATACTCATTCATGAAACATTGGTACCACCATAGCAACATCTGAGAAACACTGGCAATACATTTAAAAAAGATATTGTAACACCTTATAAAACCCTTTCCAAGGGATGTGCCAGAAAGGAGATATGATATATATGGATTGAAAATAGGTTGATGAACCCTTCATAGGTCCTACGTCGAGAAACTTTAGCTCTGTAAGTGTATATGGGGATTGTGCGACGACATCGTGCATCATCATCATATACATTGCACTTACTTTATTGTGTTTATGTTATGTTGTATTTCCTTATTGACTTGTCATCTATGTATTTTTCTTACCTTCCTTTACTTATATTTGATGATCTTGTATCTATATGTTCTCTCTTATTCTATTTATATGTGACATGTATACTTGTGTTCTATATCTTGGTGTGTTGTTGTAATATAGGTGAGATATATTAGAACTGTTAGTGCAAGTGGTGTGGGTTATCGTTGTGGGACATTTTCTGATTACAGGTGACGTTCCCTTAGTGTATATTTTATATGCTTTATTTACTACTTTGCTTGGTCGGCCTATGATACCTACTTAGTACAAGTGGACAGTACTCATGCCTACTGCGCCCTTTCGGTGCAGGTTCTAACTCGAGTGCGCCTCGGCTTGATTGACTCGGGCGATTGTTGGAGCTTCCAAGGTAGCGGTTGGACATTCATGCGTTCGAAATTAACCACTATCTTTCTATAGTAGTTTTGTCTTTATTAGTATTCAGAGACAGTTATTATTCCTTTGTGATTATTTTTCTGATGTATTTGCCTCTTGGATTGTATTAGTAGTTCTTACACTATTGACACTTGGTTTTGGGCATCATTGATATTTTGAATAAGTTCTTTCCACATTGTTATGATTATTTATATGGTTCGACTTCGTTCTAGAAGCCTTACCTTGGGATATTTCTGTCTTTTCCTCTTTTCGTATCAGTTTGGGTGATAGGCTTACTTGTCAAGGTACGCCGCGATAAGTACCATCATGAACCTCATTTTTTGGTCGTGACAGAAAATATCACAATCTCTTATCGTATTTCTATTCGCGCCCTCATTTATATTTTTGTATTCATTGATACAATTGTATTTGTATTTTATAGTTCGCGCTTGTATTTGTATTTTATAATTTACACTTGTATTTATATCTTGTAATTCACAATTTTATTTGTATTTTATAGTTCACACCATCATTTATAGTTTTGTATTTGTTGATACAATTGTATTTGTATTATAGTTTACGCTTGTATTTGTATTTAAATTTTATAATTCATAGTTGTATTTGTATTTTATAGCTCACACTTGTATTTGTATTTTATAGTTTTAACCATCATTTATATTTTATACAATTTGCACGTGTATTTTAAAGAGCTATTTTATATTTATATTTTATAGTTGACTGCATATTATATTTGTATTTTGTGATTTTATTTTATTTGTATGTGTATTTGTATTCTATTTTCTTTGATGCATTTGTATTTTTTTAAAAAATATATTTTATTTTTAAATTGACCACATATTATATTTGTATTTGTAATTTCACTTGTTTTATTTTGTTTCTATTTGAATTTGTAGTTGACAACATTACTTGTATTTTTAAACAATTAAAAAAAAGTTATTTTTTCTTTCTACACTTGTATTTATATTCATTAAGACTACTTGTATTTTATTAATACAAATTGAACATACAAATATAAATGATAAAGTACAAAAATACAAATGTTAAATTATACAAATACATATCTTACATTTGTATCAAATGATACATGTTAGTAACTTAAACCACACACATACAAATAATACTTGTTTATATACAAATACAAATGATAAACTTGACATACAAATACTAACAATACATTTGCATAGACTGACTCATTTCATATTTATATATTTTAGACTCCAGTAAACAGCTAATTCATATATTTATTTGTATAAAATGATAAATTATATTCACGGCAAAACTATTCAAATAATAATTTATTTAAAATATATAATATGATACGAATAAATATAAAATATAAAAAATATATAAAATATAAAATACGACAACAACAACAACAAAAAATGAGAGAAAAGCAAAATATACAAAAAAAGAAAGAAAAAATGACAAAGAAAAAAATGAAACAAAAATGAAAACAGAAAAAAATAAAAAAAAAATTCGCAAAAAATATAAAACAACAAAAATAAAATAGATGAAAAAAACGAAAACGAAAAAAGAGAAGAAAAAAGAAAATATAAAAGATGAGAAAAATGAAAAGAAAACAAAGAAACAAAAGAGAAAAAATGGAATAGTAAAAATGGAAAAGAGAAAAAAAAGAAAAGGTAAAAGGACAGAAAAAAAGAAAAAAAGAAAAAGCAAAAACGAAGGAAAAAGTTAATCGAGAAAGAAAGAAAACTAAGAGGGAAAATAAAGAAGAAAAGCTATGAATTGTATTTAATTGTCAAGAGAGACTATGAATTATAATTAATTAAAACTTAGGTTAAATATGGTAATTAAGAACTTATGGTTGTTAAGCCAGGTAGTTATCCCTAATTAAATAAGACAACGTTACCAAATCAATAAAATTATATATAATTATTTTTTGGTATATGAACTTTGTACATACGTTCGCTGCATTTTTTTTCCTGTAAATTTGAATAGCCCATCACTATTCAGGGGTGGAGCTAACCTTAAGCTAGGGGTTCATCCGAACCCCCTTCAGTGAAAAACTATACTGTTTAAATATAGTTAAACTTATTTTTTATGTATATATAGTAGATGTTGAACACTCTCAGTTAGTTGAGAAAATTAAAGGAAAGACGTCTTTTAAGTTTTATTGTGGAATTGGTGACATTGACCAACTTAAAGGGTCAAACATAATTAGAAAACTTAATTAAGTTAATTTTGAATTTGATTAATATTTTTAAAATTTTCTAATCTTTTCAAAAATATAAATCAACCCACACCCCTCTCCTTTTCAAATCAACCGCCTCTCTCCTCTCCTTCTTCTCTCTCTCTCTCGACAGTTTCTCTCAACTTCTCCCAACCAATAGTTTTGTAAATTTCTCCCTTCAACCTCCGATGACTTTAACCTACGGTGACATAGTTGGGCTTTGAGTTTCTTTTTGACTTTCAACGGTCAATCGATGTAACAACATTTCTCTCCGGCAATAATAACTTCTAGTTCTTCATCGTCTCTTTTCTTCTTTCACAGGTAAAAATTATGGCTTTTTAGTTATGAAGAAGAAGAGGAACTTGAGCCAACTTCTCTTCTAGTATTGGTTAACAATTTTAATAATTATTGCTTAAATTTGAAATGGGGACTGAAGAAAATCCTAATTTCTGGTATTTTTTCTCTTCTCTTTTCAGTGTGAAATATAATTTTTTGTTGCTATTGTAGTTCTTGTTGTCCAACTGTTGAATCGATATGTTAGTGTTTGTTGATTTTTTCTTAAGTTTGATTTTTGTTGTTTGTGTTTGTACAAATAAAACAACAATGTTGGTATTTTTGGTCACTGTTGTTGTTCTTGGTGTGTGTTGTGTTGGTGTTAGTGGGTTGATTTGTTGTTGATCTTGGTAAAAATAGTGTATTTGATATTAAATGGTGATATTGTTGTTCTATTGAACAAAATCTAGCTACTATTTTTTTCTGCAACAGCTGAACCATCTGATGTGATAGATTAACTATCTGATACAACAGATGAATCATCTGAAGCAACAGATAAAACATCTGATACAACAGATGAACCATCTGATGCAGTAGATGGACATCTGTTAGATGAAATTATATCAACTATTCCAATAAGATGACATGTCCAAAACTTTGATTTCTTCTAATAAATCATTCATCTGTTGCGATAGATGACCCTTCTCTCGGAGAAATCTAAATAATATTTATAATTGACAACAATTCCAATAGATGAATAATCTGTTGCACAAACCAGCCATCTATTTCAATTAATGAGTGATCTATTTTTTATTGTTTCTTACAGATTATCCGTTGCAACAGGTTAGTTATATGTTGCAACAAATAACCCACCTGTTGCAACAGATATGTGATTTGTTAGAACTGTTATTTTACTGTATTGTACATATTAGATTTACTGTTATCCTTTTTTAATGATGAATTAATCAATTATAATTTTTTTATTTTTCTATTATTTTTAAATAATATGGCTCTCAAAAGAAAAGAAACTGAATCAAGTCCAAGTAAAGGAACAAGTGAACCAGCTAGGCTACATCCACCTCTCTATGAGCTTGCTTTACAAGCGTTATCTCAATCAGAAGCAGAAGATAATGAACATGGGAATGAGGAATGTTTTAAAAGAGATGATCCAAATACTAATAGCCCTTGAAAAGTTGGTCAAAACCTTCAGCATTGATAGTTATTCTATGAGAATGCTGTGCGATGGCGCCACATATTTAACTAGTGATTTGGTGGTTAAGTTAGTCATGGAAAAATCTTTTGACGCCTTTAGAAAAATACTTCGAGACCAAAAATTGGATGCTTACTTCAGGGACAGCTGTTGTGGGCAATATCTTGATTTGTCGGAGGACAACAATGTTCGATTCCAAATGTCCATGTTATATGATCTTCTCAAGCATAGGTTTATGTACAAAAATAAAGATAGTACGGATGGAGTGTGGATAAATTACTGTAGCATGCCTATTCATTTTGGTCGGAAGGAGTTTTCCATAGTTACTGGACTAAAATGTTATCCTCCTTCTCCTTCTCAGCTTATACCTGTTCTAACCCAAAAAAAAGCACCTCGTACATCCAAAAAATACAAAGGCAAGTCAAGTGATGGTGATGACTTGTTGTCCCTTTTTAATACCCCATACTTTCCCTAGCTTAATTTAGCTCCTAGAATGTCAAGGGTAAGATTAAAAAATGAATAACTTTTATTACAGATGGAATTTTCTAGATTTGGACCCTCCATGGTGTAGATAATTGAATAAGATTTTCATTGATACCAAATTCGCCTAAACTCGATACTCGGTTGAGAAGTTATGGTGATTTTAGTAAAGAAGTGTACCATCTGAGCAACCACCGTATCGCGGTGAAGGGTAAATTCCTATTCTTCAAATTCCAGTGGACCTCCGTGATAAGCCCGCATCGCGGTGAGGTCCAATTTCCCAATTGTCAGTTTTTAGTGGCTCACCACGATGGTGGCACATCGCGGTGATGGCCCAAATGATAAATCAGTAAAGCATCATGATAGCTCCGCATCGTGAAAAACTTCCAGTTCCCAGTCGTCAAAAAATAATGAGGCACCGCGACCGTGGTGTATCGCGGTGGCATGCCAATTTAAAACAAAATTGTTGTATCCAGCTCTGATTAAAAGTTTAAAGGGGCACTTTGGTCAATTCACAAGCCCCCAATTCATGTAAAACACAAGATTTAGCCCATTCTTAAACACTATATATAATTTTCATCCATTCTCTCTCAAAGAAAAACTCTAGAGTTCAACGTTTCTTCTCTAAAAAATCTAATTCCACCATTGTTTCTTCAAGAAAGCTCTAAATTAAGGATTCCCAAGACAAGATAATCAAGAATTCATCTTCAAGAACTCAAATAGGAATAAAAAATTCAAGTTCCTTCATCTAATCATCAATCAAGCTACGTGGGGTTTATGAACAAGGATCCTCTTTCATCCTTGTGCCCAAAACTATCTTTTAATTACAAATTTACATGATTCTATATGAATATACATGAATTTTAAATTAGGGTTCATACCCATTATTGCTACTCGCAAGATTATGAATTTTTGAGAGATTTTGAAGATGAATTGCATGTTTATTTTCATATTTTCATGCCTATTGTAATAAATTCTAGATTTTGAGATGAATTATCATTGTTTTCATTATCAAGAATGATTATTATGATGTTTTGACATGAACTTGATGCATGGGTTACTAAGCCCAAGTTTATATGTTGATATTTCAAGAAAGATGATTCTTTAAGCATCTTATGATCAGATTAATTACAGATTTACTATAAAGTTTTGATCTTTTGATCCTCAGATAAGATTTGTAATCCATTTTATAGATTTATTATAAATTACAAAATTGAGAACAACTTTATTTACAGATTTAATCATATAGAGGCATGATTGGTTTCAGAATAAATCCCTATGCTAGTTTTAAAGTGAATTTCCAATAAAATAAGCATACAGATTTAAAAGGGAGTAGTATTTAGCGCTGAGCGTGAAGTATGGTATTAGCGTGTCTTATCTTCCACAGAACTATGTAGCTAACGTAGGTACAGATTATCAGATTTATTCCCATTCCAATATGGGTGAAAATTATAGATATGATCACTTAGCTCAGGTTATACTCCTTGGCAAGAGTATGACACCTCTTCCCATCGTGAGGTTTTCCCCTTAGGGGAACGAGGCGTTGGACTCCATGTTAGCTCACATGGTTTATGTCGGTTAGAAAAACCTTCCTTACAGATAAGCTTTAGATAAAGTATTTTCCCTAACAGTAAGGACTTTCAGAAAAGAATAACAGAAAAACTTTTAGAAAACTACGTGTAAAGGCTCTCGAATTTATTCAGATTATTGTAACGCCCCGAGTATGATACCCTGGATGCTACACAGTGCTCATAATCCTAATGGACCACAAGCTAACCCTTGACTGATATCTGTAACTGAGCACTAAATAATACACTGTAAAAATGTGAAAAACTGACGAAAAACTTGCCATAAGGTTCAAACATCTGAAATACAACTAAAAACTGAATACTAATAAATCTGTCTGAAAAGCCTCTAAACTATCTGAACTGTGGAGTTAATGGGATAGGTCCCCAACTAACTCAGTCTACTAAAATACTGAATCTAGTGCAATAATAAAATAAGATTATCCTCGAATGATGAGGACTCACTACTACGCCTACTGCTGCTGATTGAATCTGAACTACTAAGGGTGCTCTGGATCTCATGCTTCTGAACCTATGGTATAAAACACCATAGAGCAGAAAAGTATGCATCAGTACGATGGAATTTACTAGTATGCTAGATGAGGTAAGGCTATATGCATGAAAAATACTGACTAAATAATTTGAGTATACTGAATGAGGATACATACATAAATGGACAAACTATAACTAAAATCATAGGAATACTGAATACCGAATTCTAATAACTAGATTTCTGATAACTGATTCTACTGATACTGATATCTGATTGACTGAGGTTGAGATTAGTCCTATTTAGCGGGTGATCTCTAAATATACTGATAATGAAGATGATTAACTGAATCTAAGATCAGTCCTACCTAGCGGGTGATCTCTGAATCTAATGGCACTCGATACTAATTGATTGTCTTTGAGATCAGTCCTATCTAACAGGTGATTTTTAAATCTGTTGGTACTGATACTGATACTGCTTGACTAAATCTAAGATCAGTCCTATCTAGCGGGTGATATCTAAATCCATTGATAATACTAATGAGTGACTGTATCTAACAGTCTTGAATCTGTGCTACTAAGCTGAGATCTTTTACTGAGACTAATTCTAAAGCTGAGACTGTGGGAGGTAGTCATCTAACCGACATGCCCAAAATCTGAACTAGTGGGGTCTAACCTATAACCCCAGTTACAAGGGTGTCAGTACTGTGCCACAGTTAAAGACAACTGCTATGGGGTCAGTCTTAATCTAGCGGGTGACCCCTGAGACCAGTCTTGTACTAACGGGTGATCCCGGAGTATGTTAGTCCTATCTAACGGGTAACATATCATACCTACGCTAGCTACATAGTTTTAGAACTTAGGGATTGCTTCTAAGGATCTCATTCCTATCTAGCGGGTGACCCCCCATCCCTAGGCTCGTTCGGTGCTGAATCCTACTCCTAACTGAAAGACACTGAACTAATTTCCTAGTTAATACTAGGCTTGACTAAACTATTACTGATCGTACTGATTAACTAAACTGAATTGATCTTACTTAGTTTCATTGACTAATGGAATACTACTGAATTCTATTATCTGACTGAATGCTACTGAGTTTTCGGACTGGATACTTGAATATTACTGAGGTCTGAACTAAATAATGAACTGGAATGGACTGATACTGAGATTACAGAGTCTCTCTAAGTTCTGTAATTGACTGAGCTCTACTGATCATGGACGACTAAGATTATCTTGAGAACTGACACTGGCTCTAGACAATCAGCTAAATTATCGGGTATTAAATACTCCGAGGACTCGATAACATAAATAAATAAGGCATGACAATTCTTGAATAGCATAACAATAGTCTATCATTCATAATAAAATCAAGGAGGCATCTCTTCAAGCACTTGGAAGTCTTAAACATGTAAACGTATAGGGATGCATACCAATGTCTCATAATTCATTCATTAAGGAATGCACATAAATGGGAGTGCATGCAACATATCATAATTCATTCACTAAGGCCTTTCAACAAACACTTGGCATGCATTAACTTATACATCAATAGGGATTTCATACTAACATGCTATAATTACTCTATTTCCTTCAAATAAGCATTTTATCAAATATATGAGGAGCATAATTTGGTTATACAACATTCAATACATCTAATTAACATGGCTACATCAGTAAACTTGCTACTCAAAGGGGTTTATCATGAAAATTATGCAACTCATCACATGCTAGGACTAAATCATGAAACTTGTAATCTAGAACATGAATCATAACTCAACAATAACATAAACATGAACTTCAACTCACATAAATCATGAAAAATCATAAATATTCAATCTTTATAATTTGAAAAAGGATTCTTGAACTTCTTGGGTGGAAGGGACCCAAGAATCAATATCTAACATACCTTAGTTCTTGATTTTTGGAAGTTTCGTGGAGAGACTCTTAAATTTGGATCTTTAAATCGGAAAAACCCTTACTTGTTCTTGAGAGAAATTAAGAGAAACCACTATAGTTTGGGTGAAATATGGCTGAATCACGTGTTTTAGAGTTATATAAGAGTGGGAAAAAGACTGAAATAACCCTGGGGTCACGTCTATAGTTTGGGTGAACTATGGTTGGTCGATGCGGCACATCGATGGCATCAACGCGATACCCGATGCGTCGCATCATAATTGCATCGCGCCTCAGTACTTTTAACTCTGGCAGCCTGCAACAATGTTAACCAACGCAATAGGTGGTGCGGCATGCCAAGATCGCATTGATCTACTATTTTGAGACCCCAAACGTGGTCTAAACGAGGTCTAAAAAATCTGAAACTTATCAAGGAACCCTATTGATATTCTAGACCATGAATTAACTAAAATATCAACTTTCGAAGGTTGGGAAGGTCATGAAATAAATCATCAAAGTTCGAAGGCTTATGAGATTAAGAAGTTCCAACACTTAGACAAATTTTCTAAGTGTGAAGCTTCCCTTGACATGATTTAAAAAGTTTTAACGACTAGGAAAATTTGTGGGGTCTTACAATATCTCCCCCTTGGGAACATTCGTCCTCGAGTGGGACTGACTAGACTTAGATTACTGATAGACTGAACTTACATAAGGGACGTGGAAATCTTAAACATGACTATATGACTGAAACTACTGATATTCTGAAATCTCATACTGAACATGCATATTTGATGCATGGATATCTGACTGAGTTGATTCTTATGAAAGCATAACTGAATTTACTGATAAGGTGAGCTTTTTCTACTTAATATGTATATCTAATGCACAAATATCTGACTGAGCTGACTCTCGAATGTATGACTGAATATGCAATGATAATTAATATTAAGTTTGTAAGGGAAAATTTAAGCATGAAATCGAATGGGTTTAAGGTCATGAAAGAATCGGGGAAATATAGGGTATCACCTCCTTGGGACACTATGTCCCTCTAAGAAGGCTTACTTTACTGAGACCCTTGAGGAAAATAGTGGCGATGTACAAGGCACCTATGAGCTGGATCATGACTGAATATCTAGGATCTGAAGCTAATACGTGATACATGAACTGAGCTGATATTGCAACTACTAGGACTTTCTATCTTAGAATAGTTACCTTTTTGAGATTTCTGATAGCATGACTAGATGGAAATAAGGGAAACAAACTATACAAATTTGACTGCCTGGCTGCTAAACTGAATTGCTGGCTTTACTGACTAACTCATACGGAAAACTTAAGCTCAAATGGGAGCAAAGGGTATAACAATGCATATCATAAAGATAAAGGACTCATAACGTACTCGAGTCTATATTAGGGGAACCTTCTGGATTTTGACGAGTCTTGAGTACATAAAATCTGTTCTAACGCTGACCACTAGTGGTACTGGAAGTGGCTCCTTGTTGACACAAATCTTTACTCCTTTGAGCCAAAACTCTACAATCTCGCAACCTGTGGCCTGTCTTACCAAAACCAAAACATACCTCACTGCCTGCTCTACATGCACCTAGGTGGTTCTTACCATATTTTTCACAAAGCAGATAGGTATGCTCACTTCTTACACTACCCTGGGCTTCAGAGCCTGGTGCCCTATCAAGATAGCTGAGGATAGAGCTGGAACTGAAAACTTCTGACTACGGTGAGAATGATTATCACCTTTATAACTTGGCTGAGAAAAACTAAAACTACCTGTTCTAGCTTTCTTATTCATTCTCTCTCTTTCCTTATCTTTTTCTACCTCAATCTACTGAGTGTGCATCATTAGTCTAGAAATATCCATATCTCTATTGATCATAGAAGTCCTACACTCCTTAACCACCAACCCAGACACATCGGTTACAAACTTACTCATGCTAGATCTAGGGTCATCCATCTGCTTGGGAACATACTTAGACAACTGATTGAACTTAAGGCAATAATCCGTCACTGACATAGAGCCTTGCCTTAGGTTCATGAACTCTTCTACCTTAGATTTTCTCATCTCAAGTGGGAAAAACTTATCTAATAATGCATCCTGAAATATCTGCTAAGTCATGGGAGCTGCATCCTCTCTTCTGCTCTTCTTCCATATTACTACCCAATCATGAGCAACATCCTTCAACCTATAGGATACCAATTCTACACTTTTCTCTTCAGAGACATGCATAATTTGGATGATCTTCTTCACCTCCTCAAGATAAAGTTATGGTTCCTCGCCTGCTATTGACCCAAAAAATTTTGGCGGGTTCATTCTCATGAAATTTCTGATCCTGGCTACGGCTAAATCCCCACCTTGATGAGGTTGGGCTACATCCTGACGGTTACCCTAAACATTAGTTGTCACAGCTTAGGCTAGCTCCTGAAAAGCTGCCCAAAACTCTGCATATGACACATTCTCATTCATAGGATCTACGGGCTAAGGTGGATGGTTATCATCCCTACGGGCATTAGCTCTGTGAGAAGGCATATTCTGTAAATGAAAGGAAGAATGGATTAGACTAGGAGTTTAACTTGAGCATCATGCTTGCTAGTACGACATGAATACTGAAAGAAGGAAAACTATTCTTAAAACATCTTATAGCCTCCTGTACATAAATATGGCGCGCAACACACCCATGCACAACACTTTACTAGATGTGGATTTCAGACTTCCTAGGACAGTGTTGAACCTTAGGCTGTAATGCCAAGTTTGTAACACTCTGAGTCTGGTACCTCGGGTGCTACACGGTGCTCATAATCCCGAAGGACCATAATCTAACCGTTGACTGATATCTGTAACTAAGCACTAAATAATACACTGTAAAAATGCATAAAATTGATGAAAATCTTGCCATAAGGTTCAAAATCTAAAATACAACTGAAAACTGAATACTAATACATCTATCTAAAAAGCCTCTAAACTGTCTAAACTATGGAGTTAATGAGAGAGATCCCCAACTAACTCCGTGTACTAAAATATTAAATCTAGTGCAATAATAAAATAAAAATTATCCTCGAATGATAAAGACTCACTGCTACACCTATTACTGCTGACTGAATCTGAACTGCTAAGGGTGCTCTGAATCTCGTGCTTCTAAACCTATGGTATAAAATACCATAGCGCAGAAAAGTATGTGTCAGTACAATAGAATGTACTGGTATGCTTGATGAGGTAAGGCTAAATGTAGGGGTTCATATGCATGAACAATACTGACTAAATAATCTGAGTATACTGAATGAGGATACATGCATGAATGCACAAACTATAACTGAAATCATAGGAACACTGAATATAGAATTCTAATAACTGGATTTCTGTTAACTAATTCTACTGATACTGATATCTGATAGACTGAGGTTGAGATCAGTCCTATATAGTAGGTGATCTCTGAATATACTGATAACGAAGATGATTAATTGAATTTGAGATCAGTTCTATCTAGCGGGTGATCTCTGAATCTAATGGTACTTGATACTAACTGACTGTATTTGAGATCAGTCCTATCTAACAGGTGATCTCTAAATCTGTTGGTACTAATATTGACACTGCTTATCTAAATCTGAGATCAGACCTATCTAGCGTGTGATCTCTAAATCCATTGATAATACTAATGAGTGATTGTATCTAACAGTCCTGAATCAATGCTACTGAGATGAGTTCTTTTATTGAGACTAATGTTGAATCTGAGACTGTGGGAGGTAGTCCTCTAACCGATATGCCCCGAATCTGAACTAGTAGGGTCCAACCTATAACCCTATCTAGAAGGGTGTCAGTACCATGCCACGGGTAAAGACAACTTTTGTGGGGTCATTCCTAATTAGCGGGTGACCCTTGAGACCAGTCCTATACTAGCGGGTGATCCCGGAGTATGTCAGTCCTATCTAATGGGTGACATCTCATACCTACGCTGGCTACGTAGTTCTGGAACTTAGGGATTACTTCTAGGGATCTCATTCCTATCTAGCGAGTGAGCCCCCATCCCTAGGCTCTCTTGGTGCTGAATCCTACTCCCAACTGAAAGAGACTGAATTGATTTCCTAGTTCATACTAGGCTTGACTAAACTGTTACTGATTGTATTAATTAACTAAACTAAACTGAGCTCACTAAGTTTCGTTGACTGATGGAATACTATTGAATTCTGTTATCTGACTGACTGTTATTGAGTTTCTAGATTGGATACTTGAATACTACTGAGGTCTTAACTAAATACTGAACTGGAATAGACTGATACTGAGATTACTGAGTCTCTCTAAATTCTGTAACTGACTGAGTTCTACTGATCATCGCACGACTGAGATTATCTTGAGAACTGACACTGGCTCTAGACAATTAGCTAAATTATTGGGTATTAAATACCCCCAGGACTTGATAACATAAATAAATAAGGCATGAAAATTCTTGAATAGCATAACAATAGTCTATCATTCATAATAAAATCAAGGAGGCATCTCTTCAAGAACTTGGAAGTGTTAAACATGTAAACGTATAGGGATGCATACCAATGTCTCATAATTTATTCATTAAGGAATGCATGTAAATGGGAGTGCATGCAACATATCATAATTCATTCACTAAGGCCTTTCAACAAACACTTGGCATGCATTAACTTATACATAATTAGGGATTTGGTGCTAACATGCTATAATGACTCTATTCCCTTCACATAAATATTTTATCAAACATATGAGGAGCATAATTTGGTTATACAACAATCAATACATCCAATTAACATGGCTACTTCAATAAACTTGCAACTTAAAGGGGTTTATCATGAACATTATGCAAATCATCACATGCTAGGACTAAATCATGAAAGTTGTAATCTAGAACATGAATCATAACTCAACAATAACATAAACATGAACTTCAACTCACATAAATCATGAAAAATCATAAATATTCAATCTTTATAATTTGAAAAAGGTTTCTTGAACTTCTTGGATAGAAGGGACCCAAGAATCAACATCTAACATACCTTAGTTCTTGATTTTTGGAAGATTGGCGGAGAGACTCTTGAATTTGGATCTTCAATTGGAAAAACCCTAACTTGTTCTTGAGAGAAATTGAGATAAAACACAATAGTTTGGGTGAAATATGGCTGAATCATGTGTTTTAGGGTTATAAAAGAGTAGGAAAAGACTGAAATAACCCTGGGGTCGCGACTATTTTAATGACTGGAAAACTAGATGCCAACGCGCTGGTCAACGCGGTACGTCGATGGCATCGATGCGATACTCGATATGTCGCATCAGGATCGCATTGAGCCTCAGTACTTTTGACTCTGGCAGCTTGCAACAATGTTAACCAACGTGATAGACAACGCGGTGCACCAAGATCACATTGGTCTACTATTTTGAGACCCTAAACGTGGTCTAAACGAGGTCTGAAAAATATTAAACTTGTCCAGAAACCCTTATTGATATTCTGGATCATGAATTAACTAAAATATCAACTACCGAAGGTCAGAAAGGTCATGAAATAAATCATCAAAGTTTGAAGGCTTATGAGATGAAAAAGTTCCAACACTATATTTTCTAAGTGTGATGCTTTCCTTGACATGCTTTAAAGAGTTTTAACGACAAGGAAAATTTGAGAGGTCTTACAATTATGCTTTACAGAAAGATATTAGCTACAAATTTTAGCTTTCAGATTTCAGATATAGAAGTGATTCCTTTTACACTTAGACAGTATGATTCACAGACAGAACATTTGAGCAACTTTTAGAACTAAATGTTATGACTTACTAGATTTATAGAGTATGTTTTTCTATTCATGATTTCAGATTTCAATATTTCAGACATTCAAACTTATGTAAGTTATTTATATTTAGTATACATTGTTTTACAAATTATGGTGATGAGATAAGGTTTTACATATGCATTCACCCCCATATACTTAGTACTAATCCACATATACGCCTATGTGCTACATTGTCTCATAATGTAAGTTAAGGTGCTTAGTATAAGCAGCATGAGTAGTTCAAGCATCTCTATCTACATCCGATAATTGGTGATTCCTTATAGTTTGAGGACCTATTCATTCAAATTTTGCAGCTTATTAGTCTATATGTTTCAGTATTTCTTTTCAGACAGTTTGAGTTAGCTGGGTATCTGCCATAGTGACTCTCTAGTAATTAGTAGTAGTGACTTGTCAGACTTACAGTATTTGGTTTTCAGAGATAATATTCAGATTGTTTTCATGTATTTCAGAGAGATTTCCATATTTAGCATGACTTTTATGTCTATATTTACCATTATTAAAATATTTAGACTTAGTATAAGGCAGATAGGGTTAGATTAAGGCTACTCATAGTCTTGAGCATCGTGTGATATCTCAAGACCAGGTTTCGAGGCATTACACCCTTGTTGGTCCAAGCTTCAAAAAAAAATTTGATAGAAGTGTTGAATGATAAAAGACTTTCAAAGAAGCAAAAACAATTATTGTGCTTGGTTTGGTTTATACGTAATATTCTTAGGGCGACAGACACTAACAACAACAAACCACTTGATTTAACAAAACTCTCCGAGGATCTTGAGGCATTTAATAACAATCCTTGGAATTATAAAAGCTTTAAAATGATTGTCAAATGTTTGTTGACTCCGTTAACGCCAAAGACAGTCAACTTATATGGCTTTTCATGGGCTTTCATGGTAAATATTTCTTTTATTATGATTCATTTATTTTTTATTAAATAATTCTTTTGATTTGTTAGAGTTATTTTATAGGCCTGCGTATTTGAAGTCATTCCTTATTTGAGACAACAAGTGAACTACCTGGAGGAAGCTGCATGTCCAAAAATCCTGTAATGGTTATCAGCCAAAACTAATAAAAATGCAATTCTTGATCTCTCCTACCCTCCAAAGGAAACAGTAAGTCTAATTCTAATTAATTTTTTATTTTAATTAATGATTTTTTTAAAATAATTTAATCATCATTCTAATATATGTACTGATTTATTTTAGATTGTGTATCTGTGACTTGTTTCGACCAATCGAGAGTTGATGGTCTGTACAAACTTTATCTGACCTTAAAGTCATTGATAGAATAAAAAAGGAATTATTTGGAGCAACGACCATCACAAGAAAAATAATTTTGGAGGGTCGGCTTGTTGTTGTTGATGGTGTTAGTGGTGATGGAGCAGTTGATGGTAGTAGCGGTAGTGGTAGGGTGCTGCTGTTAGGACCAATGATGCTCCTCATACAGTTTTTGAAACAACAAACCATTATGATTATGATCATACTGGTTTTACAGATTTTCCCCTCCTAGCTAATATTCTGCATGCAACTGTCAAGACTGCAAGGCAAAATATGATGGAGTGATTAATTCTATTAATGCATTAACTGCTTCTGTAAAGAAATTGACATCTAAGAGGGGTGTCATTCCATCAAAGAGGATTTCATATGTATACACTCCATTAGAGATTAAGGCGGCTAAGATGAGAAGGAAAGAAATTTTCAAGGCATCTTCAAGCATCAAAAATAGCAAAATGGTAACTCCTCTGTCTTTGTCTTGCACTTTTTATCAATGTACAAGGGCCATAGGAGAGAAACATAAGCTAAAGAAGCTCAATATATATCATCTATTCCAACAAACAAATAGACTACATATCTATTTTAACAGATGACACATCTGCTGAAAATTATCAAATAGATATATACATCTATTGCAATAGTTAACTAGCATGTTGTATCAAATGCATTATCTATTGCAACATATGTCTCATTTGTTTTAGAAAATCAAACAAGTCTTTCTACTGTTTTAATTAGTACCAACAAATGACCTATCTGTAGCAACAAATGGGGAATCTGTTGGGATAAATTAAATCAAAACTTCCTACTATTTTAGTTTGTCCAAATAGATGAGTCATCTATTGAAAATTATCATACAGGTCATTCTCCTATTTTAATTTATCCCAATAGATGAACCATCTGTTGGTACAAATTAAAATAGGAAGAAGACTTGTTTGATTCGCTAAAATAGATGAGTTATCATTTTCCATTTTTTATATCTCTTTGATTAGCATTGACAATTCTGGTCAGGTGGATGTCATAGTAGAAGCTACTGCTGAACAGCAATAATATCATAGTTGATAATCCATTAACTTCTTCTAAAGATAAAGAAAAAGTGAAGCCTATCAGTCCAAAAAAATGAAAGAATTACCCATTTGAAAGGTTTAACATCTTGAACGAGGCTCTAAAACAACTAACCAAGTTGATCAACGACTATTCGAAATGGATTATCGATGGGCTGTTAATGCTTCATGCTGGAAGGTACATAAATCATTTTTAAAGATATTTATTTATACAATTATTCTTGTAAAAATATGAAATTAACACACATAAATCTTGCAGAAAACAAAAGAGATAATACATCAAACCCCCCCCCCCAAACTTGTCTGCCAACTTACTTTAGCACTTAAATTTATCTTTCATTTATTTACCCCCTTAACATCTTTAAAGTGAATTAATTTAAACCCTAATGCTAATATGGCATTTTAAAAAGAAAAAAGAAAAAACTGCGTGATTTAATTTTTTATAAAAAAATGGTCCCACTTTTATATAATATTTATATCCAAATCACACCCTTTCTTCTTCTATATATCCAAATTACACCCTTTCTTATCCTATATATCCAAATCATACCCTTTCTTCTCCAATGCCACCCACCCCACACCCCCGTACCCTCGTACCCCGTACCCCTACACCCTACCCCTGGCAGCTATTAAATAATTATCTCTTTAATATATTAGCTCATATATGTTCTTAAAAACTGGGTCATGCCATAGAAAAATAGTTTATTAACGTAAAGAAAGTGACAATAGGATAAATCAAAACCAACAAAAGAGACGGCTAAAGTCCCAAATCTTTCACATTACAAATTCCATGATGAGATTTGGTTATGCAAAATAAAAGTTAGTTATTCTAGTTAATTAATTATTTAGTTTGATAAGCACTTTAATTTGCCGAAATTAATTAGACCACTTGAAATTACATCAACATCATTTAATGAGGTTTTCAGAAAACTAATTATGATAAATAATGAATTTCATAATTAAGACAAAAGTTTGGCTCCAAGAAGAAAGGGGTTAGGTGGGGTGTAGGCTGCCAGGGGTGGGGGTGGGGGGGGGGGTGAAAGAATAAAAGAGGGTGGTGGGGCTCGAAGAAGAAAGAATAGGGGCATGGTGGGCGGAGTGGTGGGGAGGGGAGGTTTTTTCTTTTTTATTTTAATATTGTATTATAAATGAATTAGTGGGGTCACTCTTTTTTAAAATAAATTTTTATGTGGTGCTGGTGTGGAGCTGATATGGCGCTGATATGGCACAAGTGTAATACACTCTCCGTAGTGAGAGTGGTGTTGTATTTTTAAGGTTTTATATAATCATTGCAAAAATATTTAGGGGATAAATAATTATCTGTAAAGTTTAAGTGCTAAAGTAAGTTGTCGGGACAAGTTCGGGGGGTTTTGATGTATTTTCTCAAAACAAAATGATGATCACGACAAAGTGAACCAATCGGATCTTTATTTTGATATGTTCGACTTTGTTGTTTCACATCCCAGAATGAATATTTAATTCTATTTGATGTCATAGCCCTAAACTTCCTGGAATGATGAGGTTTAAATGTCATACATATTACTATTAATACTTTATTTAATTATATTTATGTGTTAATTTTATTGTCAGGTAACCTAAAATGTTTGATAATATGTATAGCACATCGATTTAATTTATTACTACCCCCGTAAAAAGTCTAAGTTGCAAACACAAGAACAATACAGAGATACGATAGGCAATTATTTGTACAAAGTTTACATTAATAATGCCTAAAGTAGGTATTGTCAGCAACAGCCGGAAGTTTTTCAAAATGAGGAATGCTTAATCAACATCATCAAATATTTTAGCATTCGAGCTGGCTTACCTTGGTATTTGGTTGACAAAGTGTACATCCCAATCAATTATGGTGATAATTCCACTGGGTGTTGGCTGTCGTCATTCTAAAAGAGAGGCGCATCCAAGTTTAAGACTCAATGTCGGGAAGGAGATGTTCTGGACCGTCATCTAAGATATAAAATTTGGCCAAAATATTGCCTACTTACCTTGATATAAGTGACTTTTTGGACCAAAAGATTCATAATGATTGATCGATGATTGAAGCATACCAGGATAAAATGGGTAATCCATTTGATGTAGAATATATTAAAGGAATTGTTTAACAATTCATTGGTAGCCTGTAAGTATCATGATTTAGTTTCAGTTCATAAATTTCACAATGCTTATATTAATTGCAAGATATGGATTATCTGATTTTTATAAGTGTAGGGATTGCAGTTTTTTTATTGTCGCTTACGCCGAGTATTTGAGCAATCAATTAGAAGTACAAAATGATGGACTCAATGATGAATTACTCCATAAAATATATGCTACTCTTTTATGGAAATACGGAGAATCGAAAGCTCAGAAACTGTATGCAAGTGACATTAAAGAACCATGACGACCAAAGCCAAATTTCATAGCACCGAATGAAGAACAACTTGTCCATATTGAGTAGATCTTTATAGCTTGACTTTGTCAAAGTAATAACCTCTCCTTAGAAATTGTTGTCATTAAAACTTAAATTGTTGATTTATTTGTTGAGTACATCATCTGTACCCATAATAATTTTTTACATTTCATTTATTTGTTAATTTATTTCATGTAATTTTCTAAGGCTTTGATTTATTTTATTTTTTCTTTAAATTTTATTTGATTTACTTTATTTTTCTATGAATTTTATTTTATCCTTAGATTTGAAATTATTGTTGAAATGGAATACTAGATTCAAATATTGCAACAGATAATGGATCTATTACAACAGACGACATATATATTGGAAATTATTAAACAGATTTAGACATATGTTGCAACATGTAGGTCATCTGTTGGAAATCATCAAACAGATCTTCCTACTATTTTGATTTGTTCCAAAAGATAACCTATGTGCTACAACCGATAGACTACATGTTGCAACATTTATGCTATCTATTGCAACAAATATAAACATCTAAATAGTTCAACAGATAACCAACCTATTGCAACAGATAAATTATCTATCAAGACAGATAGACTATTTGTTTCAACAGATAGACTAATTGTTTCAATAGGTTGGTTAGCTGATGTAATAGGTTGGTCACTACATGTAAAGTTACTTAAATAAAAATTGTTATGGTGTTTGTGTTTCAATATCTTCTTCTTCTTTTACATACACAGGTTCAAACCTTTTAATTACTACCCCATAATTCCAGGCCTCTTGCATTCTTGCCACAGTGTTGTCGCACAGAATGGTCATTGGGTTGGTCATTTCTATGTCGGTTAGCAAATATTTGATATGTGCAAGCGTGTACGACCCGTAGGCGGCATCAGTTTGATTTTTGGAAGGTCCTTGTCCTTGTTTCGACCTTTAAAATTCTATTTTCATTCAACATTTTCACTAGCAAATGATTTATCAGTTTACTCTACCTCAACAAGTGGGGAAACAAGTCCAATAGTGGCTGCATCTTGGTAAAAAATGTAGCCTCGTCGAAGACAGGTAAGTTGCAGTCATAAACCTTCATAATTCCCTCTTTAAATAGTATCTCAAGAGCCAAAAATGTTTTACATCCACATTTATGACTGCAAGGATTTTCTTTGCCTTGATCCAGTCCTTACCGTATGGATATGGCCTCTTCCCTCTAACATAATCAATCATATTTGCATCCTATTCGAACCTAGAAACTAACGAATCAAATCTCGAGCCACTGGGAGTTGACCCTAGCTGAATAAGTTCATCTTACCTATTATTAAAATTATTGTAGAAGTTGAGGTCCATTATCCTATTGCAAGCATCATAAGCATCCGAGTACGCTAATTATCTACCGCTCATGAGGCAAAGAATTTCATCAATATATTGTGATATAAGAATATAACTTTTAAATAGGTAGGTAATTTTTAAAAAGAAAAATAAAGTGGAAATATACAACTGATGGTCCATCTATTGCATAGAGTTCTCTTAATGTGTTAACAAATTACCCATCTAGTGAAACTTATGTAATAGATGGATAATCTGTTGCAACAGATGAATCACCAATTAAACTAGAATACCAAGTTGTTGCAACAGATGACACATCTGTTGTGTAGCTTCTTCTTCATAGAGTAGATTAGAAGGCTAGGTTAGAAAAACTAAACTTACTATACCCACATACCACACTTCCATATATGTCATCTTCTTGAAGTCTTGGGGGAAAAGGCATTCATGTTTGATGGTTTTTGTGCATTTCTTGGAATTTATGGTCTTTATCAGAACAACCTTATATTTGACAAAAAGTTCTGCGTATATGTCCACCTTCTTCAATGGTCCCTGAACTTCATCAACTTTTGGAAAAGGAGGAGTTGTAATATTTTTGGTTTCATAATTGAGAGTATATGTCTAATTGTTTTTTTCTTCTTCTTAACCTCTATTGTAGGAGTGCATGGCTCACTCACCTTCTTGGATAGTACGACACTCTGCTCGGATTTAAATTCCTTGATAGCATTAGTGAGAGTGTCTAATTTTTTCAAAGAGTTTATCCTATCTATCCATGTACTTTTTGCATTTGCAAAGAAAATATGAGAGTGAATGAGAGGGGGGGTGGGGGGTGGGAGAGAAACCACTATAAGGGTGAGAAGGACCACTCTAAGGGGTGATTTCAAACTTATTTATTTTTTCTTGAGCATCAATATGCTCATCATCATGAATGACATTAGCATCAGCTTCAGCATGGCTGCTACCAACATCAATAACAACAACAACACCAGCAACACCCCTAGAAGCAACACCCAGATCTGTTGCAGCAGGTTAGTTATGAAAAGCCTCAACATGAGGCTGACCTTGCCTAACTACTCTTCTTATGGTTGTTGCTCCAGCCAATTCCTTATTTATTAACTCCACCATTGGTTCTGCTATTGTATCAAAAAGACCTAGAGTAATAAAAGAAGTCATCTTTAACTCTTGTTTAGTAGGTACGATCCATGGATACATAACCTAAAAACAGTAGATACATTTAAATCAACTAATAATTTATACTTAGTTAGGTAATATGTTAACACAGATAACTTATGCAACAGATGATCTTTATGTTACAATAAATAATTCATATGCGATAATAGATTAACCATCTGTTGCATTAGATTACCCATATGTTGCATAAGTTGCAGTAGATGGGTAATTTGTTAAGTTAAGTTCAAAGAACCAAAGCAATAGATGGGTAATCTGTTGCAAAAAAAGAATTATCTATTATAATAGATTACCAATCTATTGCACCATATGGGTAATCTACCAAGATAAATTGTACTAGATGATTCATCTCTTGCAATATATGAATTATCTATTTTAATATCTTTCTTTGAGTAAAGTTATTTTACTTTACTTGAAAGAAGACTTACTGCATCATCTGGAGGGTTAAAGAGATCAACCTCCTTAATTCTTGTGTTTCTCTGCAGCCAACCACCTAAGGATCCTTGAATGAGAAGCCTCATTTGAGTAATCCTTTACCTGCTTTCGGAGGGGAGGAATGACTTCAAATACCCAAGGCTAAAAAATGTAAACAGGAAGCAAACAAAAAAGTCATAATAATTATTCAATATAAACTAATGCAAGAGTAAACAAATAGTGATTAAACTTATCATGAAAGCCCAAGGAAAGTCGTATAAAGTGATCATCTTTGGGGATAGTTTTGTCAATAAATATTTAACAGTCAACTTGTTGCCATCATATCCCCTGGGATAATTGTTGAATTTCTTAAAATCCTCAATAAGCTCCAATAAATCATCTTCTATGACTTTGTAGATGTCTCTTGCCAATATAACAGAATGGGCAAATCAAATTAAGCATAATTGATCCTTGTACTTCTTTAGTATGGCTTTATCCTTGATATCTTCTAACAATATTGTGTATTTGTAGCCATGTCTAACAATGTCCAACAACCCATCTATTTTATCCTTGCGTTTGTTGGTTTTGGTGGGCAGTCTCTTGAATAATGTCTTTCCTTTATTTGATGGTGGTGGTTTAGTTGTCCTACTTGCCTTGGACTTTTTAAAGGGTGTTTCCTTGATGAGAAGTTCTTTTGGATGATCAAATCTCAAGCCTGTCACTATAGCACACTCTTTCATGCCAAAATAATATGACATGCCACAGTAGTTCATCCAGATTTCATCCATCTTTTTCTCCCCTCTTTCAAATCTTTATCATCCCCCACGTACTTGATCCTGCACTTGAGAAGACCATATACCATACTTATTTGGAAATGGGTATTGTTGTCCTCAAGCATCTAAAGAAAATGTCCAAAATTGCTCTTCTTAAAAAATTTCTCTAGTTTTAAATTCTTCATTGTATTCTTATACTCTTCAAAAGGTTTCCCCAACTGAGATTTAACTACAAAATCACCAGTTAGTTCTGCAGGGCTATCTATCGGCATCTCAACTTGAAACCTATTGGTACTAATAGTTTTGACATAATCATGCTGGGATTTTGATCTTAATTCATGTTCCATTGGTGATGCATTATCATTATGTTGATCGTCATTATCATTCTCACTTTCTACTTCCTCCTCTACTTGTTTATCTTCTTCTTCTTCTTCTTCTTCTTCCTCCTCCTCCTCCTCCTCCTCCTCTTCCTCCTCCTCATTATTATTTTCCTCACCACCCTGTAAAAACCCTTCTCCACTCTCTCAACATCGATTTCATAACTTTTCTTAGCTTCACTTTTTCTAACTGAGATTGTTCAGGAAACTCCTCCAAATCTATTTGTACTTTAGCATTTTTTGTTCGATGGTCAGAAGATAATCCATTTTTAGTTTCTTTTCTTTTAGGGGACATCTTTTACCTACATACAAGAGAAAAATAAAAATACATTATAATTGATGTCTACATAATTTTTAAAAAAAGGTAAGAAAAATTCAATAAATTTTTATCCTTTACATTACAATAAATATTCCAACAGATAACCCATCAGTTGGAACAGATGAATCATCTGTTACAACAGATGCACGTGTTGCAACAACTGAACAACCTGTTGGAGGAGATCAAAACAATCTTGCTACTTCTTTGTTTTATGCCAACAACTGAAACATTTGTTGCAACAGATGGAGAATCTGTTTGAAGACTTATTTTAATATCTCCCAACAGATGTTCCACCTATTGTAATTGATGGACCACCAACACCAATACCAACACCAACACCAACACCACCAATACCAACACCTACACCAACACCAATACCACCACCACCAACAACACCAACACCACCAATACCAACACCTACA
Source organism: Capsicum annuum (assembly GCF_002878395.1). Lineage (NCBI taxonomy): Eukaryota > Viridiplantae > Streptophyta > Magnoliopsida > Solanales > Solanaceae > Capsicum > Capsicum annuum. The sequence goes on along the minus strand of NC_061120.1, from coordinate 176,096,336 downwards.
CCAACACCAATACTACCACCAACACCACTCATACCAACACCACCAATACCAACACCACCAATACTACCACTAACGCCAA
>NC_061120.1:175943004-176096157 GCF_002878395.1 Capsicum annuum | reverse complement strand
ACCAACACCACCAATACTAAACCAAAGCCACCAACACCAATAACACCATCAACACCACTACCAACGCCAAACTAATGCCACCAACACCACCAATACTAACTCCACCACCAACACCAATACCATCACTACTATCGCCACCACTACCACCACCACCACCAAGACCACTAACACCACCAATCCCACCATAACCAACACCACTAATACTAATATCACCATCACCAATATCAACACCACCAATACTAATACTACTCTAATACCAACACCACCACTAATTCCAACACCACAAACACCAATGGAAATACCAAGACCACCAACACCAATAATAAAAACACCACTAACAGCCACCAATAATAGCACAAGCACCATCCAATAATACCATGTTAGTTAACTGAATAATATGATAAAAACTAAGGTTTTCTCGAGTTCTTCTTATATTTTTTAGCATCAAAACTCAAAAATTGTTAACTCATTCTTGAAGACAATACAACTAAAAGTCTTCTTTTTCATCATTAAATAAAAAATCCTAATTCTTAAAAAAAAGAACAAATATAAAACTCTTGTCGAACTTTATTACCTATGAAGAAAAAGAAAACCATAGATACAAATAAGAAGGAAGTCAAAAATAACAACTATATAGTCAGAAATGGGAAGAAAATCGATCTATTATGAAGGGTTGATCAATATGTTGAGTAGTTATTGTTTGTATTGTTGAAAGAGAAAGAAAAGAGCGAGAACTCAAGATTTGAAATGATGAAATATTTTTTCCACAAATGGATGATTTGTATGGGTTATTTTCTATTTTAAAAAAGAATGACAAGTTTTGAAAATGTTAATTTCGTTTAATTAATTTTTTAAAAGAGATAAATTTTAAGTTTTTCATAATAAATTGTAATAATTTCACTAAATTTAGTTTTTAATTATTAAGTTCAATTGAAATATAAATTAATTTTATATTATCTTAATAATAATTTAATATGAATCATTTCAACTCAAATTGATCAATTGATGACTCAGGTTAGGACTAACATAATAGCAACATCATCCAATTGCAATGACTCAATTGAAATTATAGTTGAAGATATGAACTCATCCCTAATTTTAGCTAAATCAATTTAGATATATCAAATAATGGCTTGATATGAATCGTTTCAACTCAAATTGATCAATTTATGACTCAGGTCAGGGCGAACACAATAGCAACATCATGCAATTGCAATTACTCAATTAAAATTATAGTTGAACCTATGAACTCATCCCTAATTATATCTAAATCAATTTAGATATTTTAAATAATGTCTTGATATAAATCGTTTTAACTCAAATTGATCAATTGATGACTTAGGCCATGACGAATACAATAGCAACAACATCATGTAATTGCAATGACTCAATTGAAATTATGGTTGAACCTATAAACTCATACCTAATTATAGCTAAATAAATTTAGATATTTCAAACAATGGCTTGATATGAATCATTTCAACTCAAATTGATCAGCTGATGACTTAGTCAGGAAGAATGCAATAACAATATTATGCAATTCCAATGACTTAATTAAATTGTGGTTGAGCCTATGAACTCATCCCTAATTATATCTAAATAAATTTAGATATTTTAAATAATGGCTTGATATGAATCGTTTTAACTCAAATTGATCAATTAATGACTCAGGCCAGGACGAATGTAATAGCAACATCATGCAATTGCAACGACTCAATTAAAATTATAGTTGAACCTATGAAATCATCCAAAATTCTAGATAAATCAATTTGGATATTTCAACAAATGATTTAATATGAATCATTTCAAGACAAATTGATCAATTGATGACTCAGGTCAGGATGAATGTAATAGCAACATCATGCAATTAAAATGAATCAATTAAAATTATAGTTGAACCTATTTTCCTAATTTTAGCTAAATCAATTTAGATATTTCAAACAATATCTTGATATGAATAAATAGAGGACTAACCTATTGCAACAAATGATACATCTGTTGAAAATTATCAAACAATCATAGACATCTATTAAAATAGATGTACAATCTGTTGCAACAGATAACTTTTCTATTGGTCATTGTCAAATAGATAATGTCATATGTTGCAACAGATGGCTTATCTGTTTGAAATTATCAAACAGACAATGACATTTGTTGCAACAGATGCTTATCTGTTAGAAATTAATAAATAGATAGTGTCATCTGTTGCGACAGATGACTGACCTATTGGAAATTTTCAAATAGATGTAGACATTTGCTGCAACATAGGAATTATCTATTTTAAGATTTTTTTTAATTTTAAAGTAATTTTCTTTCTGAAATAAAAAAAATACTAAGGCGGTAAAAAGTTTTGTTGGATAACTCAAAAACCACCTTCCTGAGTTGTCTTATCTTGTCTTTTTAATGTCATCGTCACCGTCTCCTCATTATCCTCAAGCATTTCACCACCATGAATTATTTTATTAATAAAATAAATTTTTTAACCCATATCTAGAAATCAGATCTCCTTCAACGGTAAATAATTCATCTCTCTTCTTTCTCTTTTTCTTCTCTTTAGGGTAATCCCAACTGTCACCTCTTTTTTCTCTTTTCTCTCGTCTTTCACCTGAGGATCCTTTTGGATCTCAACCAATCTATATCTTTTCTCGACTGAAATTCTTGTTTTGATCCCTTTTCTTTTGACAGCAAGTATGGTTTAGTATTAGATCTATGCTCTCTGTTATTATTCTTGCCTTCTTATCTTTTTTTGCATGTTTCATCAAATTTATCATGTTTTCTATGATGAAAATTGAAATTATGAATATCATATTTTAATATTGGTTTTTTAAGTTAGTTATTTGCATCTGTTATTTTTATTTATATACCCATTATCCATAACCCATATCGTATTTATTGAGAAAATTGAAGGAAAGAATTGAAACAAACCGTTGTTTATATGAAAATATATGAAAAAGTAATCTATTCGGAGAACTTAAAAAGCCTTGTTGGAAATATCAATTTTTCTTAATTATTTTTTATCTGTTTCTTTGTTGTTAGTGTTAGTGGTATTGGTGTTGCAACAGATGAAATATATGGTGGATGGTATTTGAATAGGTCTTCCAGCAGATTCTCCATCTGTTGTAACTGATGAATCAACTATTGGAATAAATCCAAACAGCTATTCCAATAGATGACACATCTATTGCAACAAACAGATCACCTGTTGGAAGAAATCAAACTAGTAGCAAGGCTAGTTTGATTTCTTATAATAAATGACCCATATGTTGTAATATGTCAGTCACCTGTTGCTACAGTTGGGTCACCTATTGCAACAGATGTGGCATCTATTGAATTGATGTAGAATCTATTGCAACAGATGGGCCATCTGTTGTATTTATTGAATTTTGTATTATCCTTTTTTTAAAATTATATAGGCATCAATTGTAATTTTATTTTTGTTTTTATCTTATTTGTAGATAAAATATGTCTCCCAAAAGAAAAGAAAGTAAAAGTGGATCAACTTTTGCCCAACCAACATAAAAGGCTAGAGTTTAGATGGGTTTTGAGAAATAAGATGCTTGCAGATGGAACCACTTCATATGTGGGAGGTATGAATTACTGATCATGTTATTGTGAAAACACACATAGAGTAAACTAATTTTGTGAATGATGTTTTTTTACCGATTAGGCATTAATCATTCAAACAAGATATTGCATTTTAAAGTTCAAATTGATAGATTCAAACCTATAAGACTGAAGGACCAAGTAGGTGGTGCAGATACCCTATTATGGTTTAATAATGGTTTTGCTAATGTTTAGTGTCAAGTTTGGATAGGAGATTAAGGTTTTATGGTAGCGTAAAGATTTAATAGTGATTGGACTCATTTTAAGGGTTCAATGGACTTTTGAAAGCCTCCAAAGCCTTACACTACTGCAAAAAAGAATGAAAACAAATATAGTTATAACCCTAGTCTAAATTTATATGGTTGGGATGCTCGGGGTGATGAATATACAACAGAATATTCTTGGGAGAATATTTGTTAGGAAGAGGGGTGGTGATGAAGATTATATATCAACTTAAGCCTTTTTAAAAAAGAAACACAGGGTAGCAAGGAACGTGTAGCGAATTTGACTGACGAAATTGACATAAAAAATGAAAAACTGAATGAGCTGAAAAATTAAAATGTATCAAAAAATAAAAATACACCACTCATTGTTGAAAAGAAAAATGGTGAAGTGGCCTGGAGCTGGACACTTTGCTAGGTAACTACGACTAGTTAGTATGGCCTTAATGATGACCCACAAAGCACACGATCAGAACTCAAAGAAAGAAACTTAGCAAGCACCAGGGGTGGTAATATGGTCAGTCAGGAATATAACTAAATCAATAACTCCTAAAGAAAAAATAAGGGATCAAGCCAAGGTGGCAATTTATGAAGTTAAACATGCATCCTAGGCCTCTGTTTGTGGTTTTAGTCAGGTCAAAGACAGTGGAACAAAAAGGCATAATATTTTTGTCCAAATTCAGACTTTTTTGTTTTTACTGTCATTGAATGGATTAGAACCACAAAGAAAAGGCATGGGATGCAAGTTAGACTCCAGAAATTGACGCCTCGGCTTTCCTTATTTTTACTTTGGACATTCTTGGTTTAAGTTTCGTTCATAGAAGACCATCTTACCAATCCTCGGTGCTCTCCAAGCTGCTTCCTTGGAGTTATGATCCTACGTTTTGTTGATCAACATTCAGGCTAAGATAACTAGTCACAATTACCTAACAAAGTGTCCAACTCCAGTCCGCTTTACCATTTTCTTCAACAACGACTGACAGATTTTAATTTTTGGATACACTTTCACATTTGCAGCTTATTTAGATTTTTCATCTTTCAAGTCAATTTCATTGACCAGATTGGCTAGAACTTTCTTGCTTGCTCCCTTATGTTTCTTCTTTAACAAGATCTGAATTGATATATGGTCTTCTCCACGTCCCCTTTCCCGTACAGGTATTCTCCCAAGCACCTTCTACTGTATAATAGTCTCCCCAAGCAACCCATCCATATAAATTTGGATTAGGGGAATTTTGATTGGTTTCCATTATTAGTTTTTGCACTGGGAGCTTTGAAGTCCTTCTCAAAGTGCATTGCACCATTAAAACCAGTTCAATCATTATTAAATCTCTACAATGCCATCAAATATTGATCCCTTCTTAGAACTTGATGTATAAACATGAGAAAAACCATTATTAAAATGTAATAGGGTATCGACACCACCTTCTTGGAATCTTTCGACCTTATCAGTTTACACCTATCAAAATTAACTATAAAATATAGGATCTTGTTTGAAGGATCAATGCCTAATCGATAAAAAAACTACATTCATAAAATTATTGTACTTTATATGTGTTTTCGAAAAACCTGATTAGTAATACATAACTCCCATACATGAAAGTGGATCGATCCATCTGCACGCACCTTATTTGTCATACCCCATCAATATCAAACAATGTTTAATCTTCAGTTCCCATCATTAAGTTGTGTACAAAACTATAGAGGCTCAAAGGGTAACCATCTTCAATGTCAAAGAACTACATGCCCGTCAAGAAAAAGTAAGTGCTACATATGTAATTCACCATGATTGTTGTAATAGTAAACTTGTGTTATTGTTTGATATCGACTGTGATAATTTTAACTCATTATTGGGAATGTAAATTTTATTATGTATTATATAAAACATGTTTTTATAAACTTGTGTATCAATAAAAAGAGGTAAAATAGGAACTAACTTATTGTAATGGATGGACATTGGCTGGAAGAACATAATACAGTTCATCAATCTGAATTGTGTTCAACCAAAAGATGATAGATATATTGCAACAGATGGGTCATCAATTGAAAAAACTCAAAACTCTTATCTTGCAATAGATGGCACATCTATTGAAACAGAACTGCTAAATGAACAAAATACATTTCTTACCACGGGTTTGTATTCTTCGAATAAATGACAAATCTATTTCATCAGATGGTCCATCTGTTGGAATTCTTTGGAGGTAGTGGAATAGACTGCGTACATCTTACTCTCCTCCGACCCCACTATGTGGGAATACACTTGGTTTGTTGTTGTTGTTGTTGTTGTTGGTCTATCTGTTGGAAAAACTGACTAAAAATGATTATTAATTAAAAAAGGATTTATTGAAAGGGTGAAAATTCATAACTTTTTGAATATTTAATACAAAAAAATGGTTAGTAAATAAATAATAAGAAAATAAATGATAAACACAATTTAAACCATAAAAATACTTATTTAATTTTAATAACTGATGTTACTATTAAATAGGCAAAAAGTCGTGACTTTTTTCCTTTTATGTTTTTAAATCTATTTTTTAATTTAAATAATCAAAAAGTCACCATTTGGATTAATTAATGTATATGATTATTAAAAAAGAGGTGAACAGTCATGACTTTTTGTCTAACACATTTAAAACAGTTGATGAATCAAATTTTCCATCTATTGCAATAGATGAATCAACTGCTAAAAGAAATAAAAATAGCTCCTCTAATAGATAGTCCATCTGTCACAACAGATAACCCATCTGTCGCAACAGATAACTTATATGTTGCAATAGATAGCTCATCTGTTGCAGACATGGACCATTTGTTGCAACAGATGATAAATCTATTGCGACAGATGAGTTATCTGTTGCAACATATAGACCATCTTTTGTAATAACTTAATAAAAATGGTTATTATTAAAAGAAATAGTTATTAAAAAGGTAAGGAGTCTTTGATTATTATTTAATTTTAAGAACTAATTAATATTAAGAAACAAAAAGATTCTAACCTTTTACAATAATCAAAATGTCACCACTTTGATTTAATTAAGTCATGACCTTTCACAGTAATAAAAAAGTTACCAGTTTGAATGTAATTAATAAAATAGAGGTGATCAGTCGTCACTTTTTTTCTAACACATTCAAATTCAATTTTCTATAAATAGGTCCCTCCTTACTCGTTCATTCTACTCCACTTTATTTATTATTTTGCATCTTCTCTTTCATATTACAACTTCAACCACTTCTCTTTAAAGAGCAAATTTCGTTTCCATTGAGGTAAGTTATTTTTTTGTGTGTAAGTATACCATTTGATAGTACACATTGTATTACATTCAAACTCTTTTCTTTACTTTTTTGTTTATGTTTTTATCAATTCATGTGTGTTTTAGATATGGATGATCCTGTTTGGGAAATTATATTTTGTGCGACATTGTTCGGTAACTTTAGAGATAGGTTAATGAACTTCAGTGAAAGTTGGCCATTGTGAGAATAAGGTGCTCTGAGAGATTCGCAAGCTGAGGAGGACCCTGCTATTGCTGATTGATGATTGGCTAATTGAAAATATCAATAATAATAATAGAGGCTAACAAGGCTGAGAGGGGAGTCCTGAACTCGCATGTTAGCGTGGTTGCTAACAAGCGCTAACCGAAATTACCATGGGAAAGCAACGCAAAGATGATAGAGTCTTAGTATCGAAAAGGAAATTAATTACACCAGAAATAGAAAGGAACCCACAATACTCAGTGATACAAGCCTAAAGTGCATAAGGATTGCAAGGACTTCTCAAAGGACTAAGCTCGGAATTGGCAAGACATTTGAGACCCTTTTGGAATCCTTCTCAAGCCGTGACCAAAATGAAAGGGGAGAAGAAAAGTTTGCACTCAAGAGGTTCCCAATTATTAAGGGAATAGAGGTCTTTACACTACAAAAGGCCACACTCAAGAGGCGCCTTTCCTAAGCCCTTATTAAGGGCATTTTTGTCAATTATTATGTAATAGTATAAATAGACAGTTTAGCTTCCATTCTCATTAGCTTTGATGAATATTGATAGGATACTCTTAGTTAGTATTTTTAGTCTTCCTTAGCTTGTAGAAACCAAAATTTGAGTGTTGAATGCATTTGGAAGGTTTTTCACTTGTATTGAACATTTGGCAAGAAAAGGGGAGTTGGGGGAGTGTGAATTTCCTTGGTTCACCTAAGAGGGTGGTGTTATCTCTCATTGGTGTTGTGTGTCTTGGTGTTTGATACACACCTTGGTTCTATTCATTGGTGTGAGTGTATGTCTCTCTACTATCTTTACTTTTACATCTCTTCTTCACCTTTTTTCTTCTATGTGTGTTGTTTTTCCTTGTGTGTGCTTGCTGATTTTTGCCTTCTAGTGTCCATTTCGTGTGTTGATAGTCCTTTAGGCTATGATTTGGCATCATAACCATGTATTAGAGTTGTTCCCTCAACTCTAAGTCTTGGATCTAAGAAAATCTCCACAAAAAAAGAGTCTAGAGTCAAGAAAATTAAAAAAAAAAAGTCCAAATCTGAAAATTGCAAAAAAAAAAAGTTGTGTCACGTTTTTGTTTTAGATCTGAATTTTGAAACTTAGATCTACTTTGTTTTGTGTTATTTTGTGTGTTTCTAGTGCTAGATCCTTGTTCCCTTGCACTAATAGTGTATAGATCTAAGTTTTGAGCAAGATCTGGTTGTGTTTGTGCATTCCACCATTGTTGAAAAAGTATTTGAAGCTTTTTGTGGGTGGATTCCGTGTGGCTTGTGGTATTTGTGACGTTTTGTGGATTATTTTGTGTTGTTTGTGCTTGGTTTGGCAAAGGGAACCTAAATCTTAAAAAAAATGAAGTTAGGGTTCATTTGCCTAGTGGTCAAACCTTGGTCAACTCTTGAATATTCATCTTGTTGTTCATCATCTTCAAAACTTGTTGAAGAAGAATATTCAAAGTCCTGGTTTGATCTACAAAAATAAATAAAGAAAAGGTGAAATTTGTTTGTACAAAGAATATTCCCTAGCATATTCACAATCTTCCAAAAGAAGAAGGGACAAAGGAAATATCAAAGTACAATTGAAGGTACAAAGGGGGGGGGACCAATTGTTTTCAAATCAATTTGAACATTGAAAAAGGGATCCAAACCCTCTATTTTCCCCTCAATTTCATTCAAGCACCTCTCTAGTTCAAGTGTGGATGAAACCAGAAGTTTGGGAAATTGAAAATTTTTGAAAGTAACGTCCAATCACAAGTTGCCGCATCATCACTTTGGTGACCAACCGAATTGAGTTCAAATTTAGATTTCCTAGTTTCTAATTGTTGTTTCTATTTTCAATTTTGTTGGTTCTATCACTAATTAGCAAGATAGTAACTACCTACTAGTTTGGTAATTAGATTAGAGTTTGTTTGTTTCGCTTTTTTGATTTTTATGTGCTTTTCTCATTTTTGAATTCATAGTAGTTTGTTGGTTCAAGTCCATACATCATTTTATTTTACTCATATCAAACAAAAATCGACTCCGGGCCAAGGCATATTCACCACTCAATTAAATTGCTAAGTATTCAACACTTGTGAGACCAAATGTGAGGTGAGATCCGAGTGTGAGTGTGGTGAGGATTTTGAACTAACGTGTTTGTTTGTTTTGTAGGTATTATTTTTCTTTGTTTTTTTTGCTTCTTGTTAGGTACACTTGACCATGGAATCTTAAGGTTCACAAACCCAAAACTTAGATAATAACATGCTTGGGATAATTATGGCCGGAATTGAGGCTCTTAGCCGAAAGGTAGACATGGTACAAACCAAAATGACATTTTTAAAGGGTGGTGTGATTAGAATGAAAGCGGGATTTGATAGAATATGTGATAGAGTATGTCCACCAATCCCTCCATAATTGAACCAAGTCCAACAAAAGGAACTCGGTACTCAAATGCTACCCCAAAATCCGAACTACCAAATCCCAAACCGAATTGACCAAAGACCTTATCTTTCTCTTCAAATGCCACAAAACTGAAATCTCCCCATCCAAATAGAAGAAGATCAGGAGGTAGAAACCAAAAAGGGTGAGGCTAAGCCTCAAGATGGAGAGAAAATTAATGGTGAGATACAAGGAGGATGCGAATGAAGGAGGGAAAAGGAAATGGAAGCCACGAGTAGTGAAATTGGAAGGGAAAAAGGACCATTGATATTCACTAACCCAAATACTAGAATTTTTCCTAGTATTTTCTCTTCTCATGTGAAGGTTCAAGACCTTATAAGCCCCACAGAGAAGCCCAAGGAAGTTCCCTTCAAGCCCTTGGCCGAAAGTCCTAATTTTGGGATAAGTGATGAAGAAGTGAGTCCAAAGGGAAACATTGACATATTCCCTTTTAATGTAGAGAATAAGGGATTCTATGATGCAAAATCAAGTGAATAACACACTTCCCATGATCTACAAGGTAATAAATCTATCTTTTACACCTCTAGAAACTTGATTTGTTGTGATGTGGCTAGTAATGGCCAAAGTGGTGTAGTTTTGGATTTTCTTAGTGAAGAAGTATGTGAATCTTCCTTTTGTGATACTCTTTGCATTGTTAGGTTGCATAAGGACCAAACTCTTTTTGTGAGTATGCAAGCACTAGTTGATCCTTTAGATGACAAAATCAATTCTTTTCGTAAGAATGATTTGTGTCCATCTAGTACTAGCACTTATGACTTGAATAAGGTTCCCTTACCAAGTGACAATATTATTCACACACTAGTTGACCTTTGTGAAATTTGAGGTGAGCATACGTTGGTATATGAGTTGCTAATAACTAGTGAGAATGTGAATGATGATCAACCTACTTACTAATGTAGTCCACTACTTGAGCATATGTGTGGTGTGTTTGATAAGTCTCAAGTTAGTAATGAAGTTGATGGAGTTGATCATGGGATTGGAGATGATTCTTTGAGCATGTTGTATGATGAAAGCCACATTGATAGATTTGCTCAAAGAAACCATGAAAAGGCACAATCGGGTGAAGGTGACCTTGAATTGCTTGATTATTTAGGAAACCTGAATTTTGATTGTTCTTGTGAACATGTTTTTGTGTGTGATCCCTTTTCTGATCATGGTGATTTATTTCTATGTGGGTATTAATCTCTTAAAACAGAAAGTGGTGCACGCTTAGAAATTCTATCTACTTCTCCTTTGTGTGTTTCCTATGTTGACCATCCTAGTGGTGATGAACTTGGAACTAGTGAGTACTTGCATAAGGGCACCATAGTTGAAGTTGATTTGTGTGACACCTTTCTCTACTCTCTATTTGTCTTTGATGAGATGTATGTTATTGTAGAGAGTATGTCTTTTAGATTGGACGAAGCCTATGGGGAAAAAGAGTGTTGTCTAGATCCATGTCTAAGGTCACTCGTTCTATTTGACCCCGGTGCCAAATGTGGATATGATGATGCTAGCACACCCAACTTGTTAGCTTGGTCTACATGAAAAGCAAAGTATTATTCTTTAAAACCCAAGATCAAATGTGTCACTATCGTCTTGGGATAATGGTTCTAAATGTGAATCCTTGCTTGACACACTTGTGCTTGAATTGAATGAATTCCAATTTGTGGATGCCACGTTGATGTTTTATTTGAAAGAAGGAATCCATATGTGTTTAAATGACTTAATTCCAACCTTATATGCTAAAATTATTAAATGAATTGGCATTCTTATAGATAATAGCACCTTGGATGATGCCTATACACTTGATGCCTTCCTATACTACCGTTTTTCTTATGATGATATCCATGCTAGTCGTGGATTTGTTTTATGTAGGGGTAGGACATTTGTTTGTTGGTCCACTTGGAGTTACAAGGCTATATGTATTTTGTGGACCTTTGTAGTTTCCTTACCTTTTGATGTTTTCCTTAGCCGTGTCCTTTGTGATTCTTGTGGTAGGTGTTTCATGATCATATCGAAGGATAGTTGGTTGTATTTTAAATATGTACCTCCGTGGAGTGTTTCTTTGAACTTGTATGTTGAAAACATGACATTAACCTTGTTCATAGTGACTTTACATATGGCATAGTTGTGTGTAATGTCTTAGATGATTGTGAGTTGGATCCCCTAGTAAAAGGGATGATTAGTTTCGGTATGCCCTTGGTTACTTCAACCCTTTGATCCCGGTGCATTCTTGAAGTATGTGAGAGATAGGCTCGGATTATGTCCATCTATTTTTTATGTTGATCCTATTCACTTTCTTTGTGCTATTTATGCTAAGTCTTTCATTTCACACACAAAGGACCCATGGATGTATGTCAAGTGTTAGCAACATTGGCTTGTCTATATAACTTGTGGTACTAATGCTAACCCTCCTCCCTTGAGGATTGTGTGCTTGTTTTCCTCTCTTTGGTTTTGCAAGGTGTGAATTTGAGGACAAATTCCTTTCAAGATGGAGAGGATGATACAAGCCTAAAGTGCATAAGGATTGCAAGGACTTCTCAAAGGACCAAGCTCAGAATTGGCAAGACATTTGAGACCCTTTTGGAATCCTTCTAAATCCGTGACCAAAATGAAAGGGGAGAAGGAAATCTTACACTCAAGAGGTGCCTAATTACTAAGGGAATGGAGGTCTTTACACTACAAAAGGCCACACTCAAGAGGCGCCTTTCCTAAGCCCTCATTAAGGGCATTTTGGTCAATTGTTATGTAATATTATAAATAGATATTTTAGCTCTCATTCTCATTAGCTTTGATGAATATTGAGAGGATACTCTTATTTAGTAGTTTTAGTCTTCCTTATCTTGTAGAAACCGAAATTTGAGTGTTGAATGCATTTGGAAGGTTTTTCACTTGTATTGAACATTTGCCAAGAAAGGAGGAGTTGAGGGAGTGTGAATTCCCTTGGTTCACCTAAGAGAGTGGTGTTATCTCTTATTGGTGTTGTGTATCTTGGAGTTTGATACACACCTTAGTTCTATTTATGGTGTGGGTGTGTGTCTCTACTATCTTTACTTTTGTATCTCTTCTTCATCTCTTTTCTTCTAAGTGTGTTATTTTTCCTTGTGTATGCTTGCTGATTTTTGCCTTCTAGTGTCAATTTTGTGTGTTGATATTCCTTTAGGCTATCACTTGGCAATCACGTTTGGAAGCTACCTCCCAGCTTGGTTTCAATCCGTAGAGGAGGAGGATGAACTTTCAGTCCCAGAATTACCTATGTCTATTCAGTTTGAACCTTATGGTGTCGGCACCACAGGATCACAGCCTGCTATGCGCAAATTACAATTCTCGAAAGTAGAATCTAGTGGTCCGGCAAAGGTTACAAAGACATAACAAGCCCAAAAGGAGTATGACGCAAATAGGTATGCAAAATGAGGTAAATCGCTAACCTATATCCCTCCCACTACACGTGAAGAGAAACGATGTGTTACAATTGTCAAGGAGGACCTTGTAGAATCGGAGAAGTACTGAAGCTCTACATTAACTGGGTTTGTGGTGGGTGATACTCCATATATGAAAACCATGGAGAATTATGTTCAAAATTTCTGGAAAATGGAGAAACTCCCCCAAATTATGTGTCAAGATAAAGGTTATTTTGTCTTTCGGTTTGGATCTGTGAAGGATAGGGAGGAAATACTACATGGTTAACCTTACACTTTCCAAAATAAACCTTTCATACTAGAGATGGGAGCTGAACTATGAATTCTATCTAGATTATATTACCACTATTCCATTATGGGTCACAATGCCAGGCCTACCGGTAGGATATTGGTCGAGGGAATCACTGAGCAAGCTAGGTAGTGCAATAGGACAGTCACTGCATACTGATAGCTTCACAACGTCAATGAAAAAAATCTCCTATGCTCGAATATTGATAGAAGTAGATGTTTCTCAGCCACTTGTAGAGGTAATTGATCTTTCCACCCCCTATGGGGAGTTTCAACAAATAGTTGAGTATGATTGGAAACCAAAATTTTGCAAGCATTGTATGAAATGTGGGCATGACTCAAAGGACTACTAGAATAGATCAGAGAAAGGTGAAAAAGAACTGGAATTCAAAGATATGAAGAGGAAGAAACAACAGAACAGGCGTAGACATAAATCACCTTTATGGCAAAGAAAAGAGACAACTACTGAGGAGCAATTACAGGAGCAAAAAAGGCAAGCTACTTCCTTAGTACACAAGGAACCTCCGAAATGTTCAAAGGCTAGAAATAGTCCATCAACTAATAAAATTGGGAAGTTACCCACCCCAGGTTCCAAGGGTTGACTCATTCAATTCCTATACTAAATTGATTTCAAAGCCTAGACATGGAGAGGAGCGCTGCTATAGGCGACCCTATAGGTCTTCACCCACCATGAAGGTTTTCACTTGGAATGTAAGGGGGGGTGAATCAACCCCTAAACCAGAAGAAGCTGAAGCTCTTTCTGAAGAATAATAAAGTAGATGTAATAGGAATTCTGGAGACCAGAGTAAAAGAGAATAAAGCACTAAATATTTTGAGGAAGATAGGTGACAAGTGAAGCTACTGCTGCAACTATCATATAGCTCTTAATGAAAGAGTATGGTTGATATGGAGAAATACACCTATAGTGCGGATTCAAATAATCTCAGAGAAATTTATTCATTACACCATCAAGGACAAAGCCTTGGAAGCCCAGACTCACCTTACAGTGGTATATGCTCATAATAGCCATGGTCAACGAGCTGTGTTATGGCAAGAATTGATGACATTAGGTGCATCAATTTTAACTGACTGGGTATTAGCTAGGGATTTTAACAGTGTACTAACAAGTATAGATAGATTGGGGTCCCTTTTACTACCATCAAGATTTTCAATAGTGTGTGGATGGGATACATCTTACACCTATTTTCAATAGTGTGTGGATGGGCTACAGATTTTCAATGCTACTACACCTTCTGCAATAGACAACAGGTTGAAAATAGGGTCTATTCCAAAATTGATTGGGCATTTGGTAATCTGAGCTGGATGAGTACACATGGGCATGTAGAGGCTAAATTTATGCTACTTGGAATGTCTGACCACTCTCCAATCCTCGTACAGGTTTGTCGTCCTCCTCACTCAAATCTCAGGCTAATCAAGTTGTTCAAGACTGTGTTAAACCATCTAGAGTGTGGGACTGTATTAATTACGGTATGGCAAAGACACTACACAGGTACTCATATGCATAAATTATGGAAAAAATTAAAAGCTATGAAGAATGGGCTCAAAAACCTGAATGCATACATGCCTGATTAAAGCCAAAAACTAATTCAGGCCCAGCAAGAAAAGGAAATTACTCAAGATAGGTTGAATTCTGATCCATATAACCCTGAACTAATAGACCAAGATAAAATATTAGTTGCTAAAATCAGAAAATAAAGTGAAGTAGTGGAACTGGTGCTGAGGCAAAATTAAGAATTAACTGGATAAAGAGTGGTGATGAAAATACTCAGTTCTTTCATGCCCAGGTAAAGATCAGATCTAGCAGAAATTCAATAACTTCCATTCATAATTCACAGGGGTGAAGGTGCAGGAACCGAAGCTTGTTGAGGATGAATTTACAAAGTTCTTTACTGAGTTAATGGGAACTAGAGCAGGGAGCTTACCTTGCCCAAATACAGAACTTATTAAAGTAAGACCATGCCTGTCCTACCCTTAAAATTGTAGACTAATGAATGAAATCACAGTAGAGGAAATTGTTCAGGCTATTAAAGGACTTCCAGCAGATAAGACACCTGGAGTAGATGCTTTCCCTGCTGAGTTTTTTCAGAAACACTGGGCTATGGTTAGAGAAGATACAATTAATGATGTCAAAGAATTCTTCCATACCGGGGTCATCCTAAAAGCCTCCAGTGTCACTGTAGTCACACTGGTTCCCAAAACCCCAAACCCAACTCAAGTAAAGGACTACAAACCTATATCATGTTGCACAACAGTTTACAAAATCATTACTAATATTTTGACAAACAAGTTTAAATAAGTGATAGAAGATATTGTAAGACCTGCTCAAACTACTTTTGTAGAAGGAAGAAGTATTATTGACAACATACTCTTCAGTTATAAAGTTTTAAAATGGTACACAAGGAAGGGATTATCCCCTAGATGTGTGATAAAAATTAACTTGAGGAAAGCCTATGATTCAATTGAGTGGAGCTTCTTGGAAAGTATGTTGGCTGATCTGGGATTTCCTTGGAAATTTATACAATAGGTAATGGCATGTATTTCATCAGTCTCAGACTTTCTTATTCTATTTGGAGGATTGATAAAACCTTTTGCGGGTAAGAGAGGCATAAGGCAAGGAGACCCTATGTGTCCTTACCTATTTGTCTTGGAAATAGAGTACCTGCAAAGAGAGTTAGTACAATTAGACCAAACTACAGAATTCAAATATCATCCAGGTGCAAGAATTTAGGAGTGGAGCATATATGCTTTGCAGATGACTTGCTCATGTTTTGTAAGACAAAAATGACATCCATACAATTACTTCAGGCTGCTTTTAATAGGTTTTCTGCTGCTACTGGTCTCCAATCCAACACTAACAAGAGCTCAATACACATGACTGGGGTCAAAACTGAAGTAAAAAAAAGAAATACTAAGATCCTTAGGATAACAGGATGGTGAGATACCTTTCAAATATTTAGGAGTTCCATTATCCTCAAAGAAATTGACTGTTTCATAGTTTATGCCAAGTATTGAAAAAATTACTGAAAGACTGAGGTGTTGGTATGCTAAGCTTCTATCCTATGTAGGTAGAACTCAGTTGATAAAGTCTGTCCTATTTGGGAGGGTGAGATACCTTTCAAATATTTGGGAGTTCCATTATCCTCAAAGAAATTAACTGTTGCATAGTGTATGCCAAGTGTTGAAAAAATTACTAAAAGACTAAGGTGTTGGTATGCTAAGCTTCTATCCTGTTTGGTGTGCAAACATACTGGGCTCAAATTTTTGTACTGCCTAAGAGAATGAAGTTGGTTGAATAGGTCTGTCGAACTTATCTATGGACTGGATCCACTGCTAACTCAAAAAAATCTTTGATTTCCTAGGAAAAACTATGTACTCCAAAAGCAGTAGGTGGACAACACATAATTAATATGAAAATTTGGAATTGTGCAGCTATTTTAAAATTACTGTAGTCTGTTGCTGAAAATAAGGAATGCTTGTGGAACAAATGGTTGAATGAATATTATATGAAAGGGTACTCTGATGAAAACTGCCCTATTCCTTTAAAGGCTACTTGGGTACTGAGGAAAGTCATTAAAGCCAGAAAACACATAATAGAGATTGGTTCTCTGCAAGGAGGCCTGGCAGCTAGACTGAGGCAAATGGTGATAAATGGGAAGTTTTTCGTCAAAAAGATGTATAAAGCTTTGCTCCCAAATTATCAAAAGGTGGAGTGGAAGTTCATAAATCTATACCAAACTATCCATCCGAGGCACAAATTCACATTATGGCTGGCAGCATGGAAGAGACTAGCAACAGCTGATAGATTACAGAGAATTGGTATTCACGTCCTTCTAGAATGTGGTTTCTATAACTCTAACTCAGAGTCAGTGAATCATTTATACTTTGAATGCCCTGTAACCAAGGAATTATGGAAAAGATTATTAACATGGCTGAGGCTGCAAAGAACAATTTGGTGCTGGCAAGAAGAGTTAGATTGGGCGAATAGGAAAGCTAAAAGTAAATCAGGGCAGTGTGCTATGATAAGTTGTACGTTTGCAATGGTAGTTACACTCATATGGAGAGAAAGGAATATGATCATACCACAAAAAGGAATATTTTAGTAGGATAAAATATGTAGGGAAATTGCCATCCATACTTACATCAACAGACAAACTCTACCTTTCTGGACAGATGCTCTTACCAAGCTTGATAAGTGGCCTTAACTGTGGAAATAAAGTGAGAAGCTAAAGTAGGATAAGCTTTTGTTTCTTGTGTAAATCTAGATTGTTTTTTGTATAGTAGGAAGGAGATAGATTAGTATACTGAGAGTAATAGATGGTCAGTATCTATTTGAACTTGTAACTCAAATTTTTTGGCATGAAATGAAAAGATCGATAATTGGCCAAAAAAAAATAATAACAATTATGTTATGTTTATTCTTTTAGCGTATGTATTTTTTATATCGGATCTACCTACCAAATGTATTTTATTTTTGTTTAGTGAAAAAAATTATATTTGGTCGACTTGGACTTTTCAATTCTTATTTAATTTTTATTCTGGCTATTTCTTTTTAACAATATATCGATGGTTGGAGGTAAGGAACAATTTTTAATCCAGTATTAATAGCAAGAGTCTTGAGTTCTTTCAACAGATGGATCATCTGTTGATGTTGGAAGAATACAAAACAGTGAAAAAAACTACATTGTGTTGTTCCAACAGATTACCCATCTATTGTAACAGAGTGGTCATTTGTTGGAGGAACACATTCCAGTTTGATGAACTGTATTGTGTTCTTCCAGAAAATTTCCATCTGTTTTAACAGATGGGTAATCTGCTGAAAAAAATTTTGTAGTCTATTGTATTTAGTTCCTATTTTACCTCTTTTTATTAATGCACAAGTTAATAAAGAGATATTTTATATAATAAATAATAACATTTACATTCACAAAAATGAATTAAAAATATCAAAGTCCATAATAAACAATAACACAAGTTTTTCTATTACAACTAACATGGTGGATTACGATTCGAGCATGTAGTTTTTTGTGGCCAACGTTCTTACATACGGAGCACTTTCTTTTTCTTGATGAAAATGATTCTCCAACTCCACGCCTCCTCTTATATCACCTTCTTTTCGATTTGATAGTACTTGGATTAATATACGGAGGAGGTATTAATCTCTCCAAAATCTCTACAGGAACAAACCAAGATTCTTCGAGAGGAACCAGATTAATACTCTCACTATATGCCATTACATATCTCTCCACTGAATAATATGGAGACGAGTACCCATAAATTTAAGTTTCATATTGTGCACCGTATTGGGCTCGAAGATTCCATAATATGTGGATCGGATATTTTGTCCACATCAAAAAATCTACTTGTACAAGATCCTTTTTGAAGATTGACTGTGGCAACGTCACCATGACCGTCGCTATTGAACTTGTAATCTGCTATTTGATGAAAAAATAACCTATTCCCCAAACTGATATTCGTTGATATTTATTTTCTTCTTCTAGAACAAATCTTTTTCTTGTGTCCGCATACTGCATATATCTTTCGTGAAATAATTCGACATGTCTTTTGTTTATTTCCTTAAAACATCACCACAATGGGAAATTCTCTTTCAATGTCAAACATTAAATTCGATGATTCAGCTATGTTTGACATCACAATATTATACCTATACAAAAAAATCATATAGTACGATATCATACATTAAGTATTACAAAGTTGTAAATCAGACAAGACTTTAAATTCATAAGAATGTACCTATTTTCCAGATAAAATGCCTGGCTCTATCTCTCAAAACCAACACATTTGAGATGGTGTGCTTCGTTGGGATGCACATCCTTTATTTGATTGAAATGATCAAAAAACTCATCTCTATTATATGTTTTACCTACTCTATAAAAAAAAGTCACGACCCTTTCGTTGTGAAAGTTGTTTCGAATATTTTTTCTGTAAGATGCCTCATGCAACAATCAAAGTGAGCTGAAGTGTAGAAAATTGAACTCATTTTTCGGATACTTGTATGCCTATCCAAAATTATACACAACCCTTCGGTATCGTCAACACAGCTTCGCAATTGTTCAAAAAAATATGCATACGAGGCATCACATTCCTAGTCTACTACAGAAATAGTAACGAGAAAGATGTGACTCTCGGCATCTTGTGTCACCACCACTATCAAAACTCCATTATACTTGCTCCTCAAGAAAGTTCCGTCGACAGCTATGAATTTTCTCAACTATTGAAAACCAAGAATCTAAGAACCATAGGATACAAAAAAGTACTTGAATCTTCCATTTTCATCAACATGCAATGCAGTCTTACTTTCGAGATTTATGGACTCAAGCATGTAACGGTAGGCATCGAGGACTGCATACCCGTGCTCATATGTCCCTCTAACCAAGTCCTTAGAAATCCCCATAATTGTATAAATCTTTAAATAACTGATAGTAACACCCAATTTTGTACAGAGTTGATTGGATATATCAGCTGTAGAAGGGTCTTTGCCATTGGGGAATCTATTTTGAAATAACTACTGAGACCTTTGTCGTGGCGTGAGAATTTTGGCTCGTAATATGCTCCGAACCAAACATGTGATACTTTTGATAAATATTAATGATGAATCTATCGGAACTTAAGTATTTCACAACCCTCAACGACCACTTACATTCCGGATTAGCATATCTAGAACAAAAGACTTTGCTCGAATTAATATCCTTCTTTAGTTTAAATTTTTTTTCAAGCAAGCAATAAATAAAGAAGTAGATAGTTATATATTATCCTTAAATGGCATTCTCTTGTAAGAACCAGTCTTGTTATCTTGATGATTGCGCGACTGTGTTGATTGAGAAGAACTGTCCACCGTATTGCTCGCAACAACGGGCGTAGGTGTTTGAGCATCATCTAAAATATTAATGTCCAGATCATCTAATTTATCATCAAACATGTCTTCTTGTTCTTCTTCTACATTTTGGTTCTCATTCTCTCTCAATTTTTCAACCAAGTACACCCTTAATATCAGCCTAGATGAATTACTCAGATAAGCATGCAACTGAACCTGATTGATTATCTTGAAAGGTAGTACCCTCTGATTTTCAAAGGAGTTGTGCATGTAGCTGATGATGAGTTCTTCTGATTGAAAATTCAGTCCACAATGGCTGATGTTTAAGTTTACAAAATCATCATACAAAACATCATTTTGGACTGTTATAGCTATCATCTCTAGTATTTCACTATTCTTCTAATACCAAATATATCGACTGCTCTTCTCGATCCATTCACTATGACAATCCACCCCTATTATTATTGATCCCTCCATTAGTGGTACCTAAATAAAGACATTTGTTAAAAAATATTAATAATGACATGGTAATAAAATTAATAGTGGTTGTATAGTACTATAATATGAATCCCGAGAGATGAGTAATCTATTGCAATAGGTGAATAATATGATGCAAGGGTAAGTTATATTTTATAACAGATGACTCACCTATTGGTATTTGTGTTATGGTACTATAGAACATGAAGCTAATTCCAATAGATGGGACATCTATTGGAATAAGTGACTCACATATTGCAACATATTATACATTTGTTGCAATGGATGTCTCACCTGTTGGGATGTACTACAGAACCTTTGAAGCTGATTCCAACAGTTGAGTCACCTGTTGCAACAAATGACACATTTGTTGGAATCAGCTTTAGGTTCTATATTCTGTAACATGAATACCAACAGATGAGTCATCTGTTGGAATCAACTTCAGGTTCTATTGCAACAGGTGAGTAATATATTTTAATAGATGACTCTTCTATTTCAATGGATAACTCGTCTGTTGCAACAAATGACCTATATATCTGTTCGATTCATGTTACAACACTATATAACCATAAACATGAATCCAACATATGAGTCTTCTGTTGTAACAAATGACTTGAAACAGATGAATCTCATGTTGGATTTAAGGTCAGGTTCTATCCATTGTTGAAAAAACAATAGTAACAGTGTACCCAAATGAGAAATTCAACTAAAATTCATAATTTCACTTGTCAATGTCACCTATGAAGTAATATCAAAGTGATTTATGAAATTAAATTTGACCTAAAAATTGGTCAAGTAGCAGCAATAGTGGTAACAACAACAACAATGGTTAACAAAAAGAAGATGATGATGATAATGAAGAAAAAGATGATGAATAAAGTAGCAGCAACAATGAACAAAAATTGAAAAGAGAGAGAACACAACAATAAATGAGAAGAGAGAGAAACACACTTTTTTTTCCTTCCGTTTCTAGTTATATTAGGTTTTACATGGATCAAAGTATAAATTAAAAAACTTGTGGGTTATTCTCAAACTTTTCCAACTTTCTTAATCACTCATAAAGTAACTATCACATAAACTCAATTTTTAAAACTTGAGTCACCTAAACCTCAATTCAAAACTCTTTTGTCACACAAAACCCCCAGTTAGTTTATATGTTTACTTTTAAATCCAATTTGAAAATCTTGACTCCGCCTCCATCACCATTTACGATGCAAAGAATGAATTAGCTTTGGAGAAACAACATTAATAAGCCCAGTTGGTGCATACTTTCTTGTTTTGTCTCTCTTCTTCTTTAATATCCCTTCAATTGTGAAATCGACATCCCCACTTGTAAAATCCCATCAACCACTATGTTGCACCAAAAATGATTGTAGTTTGAATTCGTCATTATTAATTTGATAAAAGATTAATCCTAATTGAAAGAAACATTATTTCTCTATACCTTTTGAAGGTAGAATCCATGAAAGATTAATCCCAATTGAAAGAAACACTATTTCTCTATATCTCTCCGAACACAGAAATCAATATTTATACAAGAGGTTCCTTGAATAGCCAAGTCTTCTAACATTACTAGAATACACAAAGAGGCATACATGAGATATTGATATACAATATTTCTACTTGTCTATAGTTAATTACGTTTATTCTTTACCGCGCACATATTTTTATTAACATAGCTTTTGCCTTTGTTAGTAGAAGAAGATTTTGTATGAAAACCAATTAGAATTTCTATGATTTATGTTACTTAGTCAAAGATTTTTCATAATATTTTTCATAACTTTGTCTATTTATGTATGAAAATAAAAGATTTTTCATAACTTTGTCTATTTATTTTCGAAAATAAAGTCTCTACCCAGTTTTTTAAAAAATAGGAAACTGATTTTAAAGGCCTTTTGAAAACCTTATAACCAACGGAGGGTAAGGATTCAATACTTTTTAACGAAGAGATCTACCATCTTTAAAAAAACTCACAAATACGATTACCAACGGATTCAAACATTTGAGACCAATATTGTAACTTAAAAGGAGTTCTTATAAACTTCATACCATTTTAAAAATGAAATAAAATCTAGTCGTCATTTATCATTCTTCTTTTTCAAAAGATGAAACAATTGAAAAGTTCAAATGTCAAATAAACTTTACTTTTAATTTTTCTTATTTGAATTAAGACCTTGAACTAAATAGTTAATCCAAATTATATAAATTACTTACTCCGTTTCAAAAAGAATGACCTACTTTTCTTTTTAGTCCGTTTAAAAAAAATGTCCCCTTTTCTTAAGGATAAAGGACATCCTCAAGTTTGTAAGTTTTCTTTATTTTCTTAAACTTAGTGTCAAGTCAAAGTAAGTCATTCTTTTTTAAACGGAAGGAGTAGGATAAATTTTTGTTTAAGAACTATGAAGGGATAAAGGAAATCCTCAAGTTTGTAAACAGATGCACAACAGATAAGAATATGCAGAAAGCAAAAGACTAAAGATAGAGTCAACACATTGAAATTTAATAGAACTCTCTTGACTGTTATTCAGTACTCTCTTAACATTAGCTAGTTGGACTCTTCCATCGTGCCAATACCCACCGACCTTCTCAATTTTTGAAAAGGGAGAAACCTGAGAGGTTTAGTAAAAATGTCCGTCAACTGATCTTTACTTTGGAAATACTGAAGCTCTATAGTTCCTTCATTGTTGAGATCTCACAGGAAATAATACTTCACATCTTTCATGGTTTACATGATTATTTGACAACTTAATTGCAGAATTGATGTCACAAAATATTATAGTAGCTCTTTCCATCTTGAATTGCAGCTCTTAAAGGATTCTCCTAAGCGAAATAGCTTGACAAGCACAAGCTATTGCAACTACAAATTCAGCTTTTGTACTTGATAATGTGACAACCGTTTTCTTTTTGGAGGACCACGATATATCCCCTGTGCCTAGCATAAGACATAACTTGAAGTTCTTTTCCTACCATCTTGATCTCATGCATAATCGCTATCAGTAAAGCTAGTCAAATCTGTCTTTTCTCCTTTCCTATAGAAAATTTCAAAATCTTTGGTTCCTTGTAAGTAATGAAGAATTCTCTTCACATTTAAGAGATGCATTTCAGTTGGGCACTCCATTTATCTACTTACAAGACTAAAAACATACATGATTTCTAGTCTTGTAGCAGTTAGGTACATCAAACTACCCACAATTTGCTTGTAAAATGTGTTATCCAACTTTTTTCTGCTCCCAGCTTTGTTTAGTTTCAAGCCAAACTTAACTGGAATGTTGGTTTGATTGCAATTTTGCATCTTAAACCTATTTAAAATTTGTCGATCATACTTATTTTGAGAAACAAATATGCCATTATCAGATACACTACTTCTAAACCAAGAAAGTAATGCATTTTACAAAAATCAAACATCTGGAATTCATCCACCATAGAATTCTTGAAATTAGAAAACATGTCACTATTATTCCCTATAAATATGAGATCATCGACATACAAACATGTAATGAGCACTTTTCCATTCTTCTCTAGGCTCATATGGACACTTTTGAAAATCTTTTTTTAAAATGAGCCTCAATGCGACTATACCAAGACTGTGGGACTTGTTTTAGTCCATAAAGAGATTTCTTTAATCTATAAACTTTATGCTCACTTTCAATCTTAACATAACCAGGGGTTGTTCGATAAATACCTACTTCTCCAAGTATTCATGTAGAAAAAATGATATTATATTCAATTGGAAGATCGACTACGAATTTTGTGATGTCAAGACAATTAGCATTCTAATGCCTTGCAACTGGAGCAAAAACTTCAGTATAATCCACACCATACTTTTGCTTGTATCCCTTAGCCACTAATCACGTCTTATACTTATCAATTTTGCTATTTTCTTTCAATTTCATCTTATAGACCCACTTGACACCAATAATTTTGTGCTTATCAGGAAGATCAATAAGCTCCCAAGTATCATTCCTTTTAATAGCTCCAATTTCATCATCCATTGTCTTTCTTTATTTTTCTTCTCTAATAGCACTCTAAAAAATTATAGGATCACAGTCTGCAAACAATGCAAAATGGCCAAGCACAACATTATTTGCATTAATTCTTGTTACCTTATAGTCCATCATCCACGCGGGCTTTTTCTCAAGCACAATAAAGAGGCTGAGTTGTTGTATTAGTTTCTTCTAAATCTGTTGGCAAATTTTCAATCATTGGTGAACTTTCATCAAGAGTTGGTAAAATTTTACCAGCTGCAGGAGTTGAATTCTCTGCACTTCTAGGTATTGCATTTACTTCTTCGACTCTTGTATTAAATATGATTGTAGTAGACTATTGCATATCCCAATCCTAAGTGTTTTCCTCATCAAAACTAACATCTCTGTTGATTACAATCTTCTTCGTTAGTGGGTTAAGAAATTTATAGCCTTTGATGATTCACTAACACCGAGAAAGATACATTTTTTGCTTTTGTCATCAAGTTTATTCCTCTTCTCGTCTGGAATATGCACGTAGCAATGCAACTGAAAATTTAAAAGTGGTTGACAGTTGATTTTCTTCCACTCCAAGCCTCCTCTGGAGTCATGTTTTGAACAACACATGTTGGACTTCTATTTAATACATGAATGTTCCAATTTATCGCTTTTGGCCAGAAAGTCTTTTCCATTTTTCCTTTTGGTGATCTCTCTTTGAAGTTCGCTAGATTCATAAAAAACTTCAAAGAGTTTTGGGCAATACTCGCCCCCACGATCAGTTCGAAGAGACTTTATGACCCTTCCAATTTCATTTTCTACATGAGCTTTGAAACTTTTAAATGCTCCAAAAGCTTCTGATTTTTCCTGTATAAAATACAACAAAGTTTTTCGGGAATAATTATTCGTAAAGGTAATGAAATACCTTTTACCTCCATTAGAAATTTCTTTAATTGGGTTACAAATATCTAAATGCACCAGCTCTAAAATACCCTTTGCTCTCCAGGACTTTCCTTTTGAAAATTGAGAATGATGTTGTTTGCCAACGACACATTCATCGCAAACTTGGGAAGGGATGATGATTTCTAAAAGACCTATCATTATATTTTTCTGTTGAAGAGTTTTTAATCCATCAAAACCTAAGCGACCATATCTAAAATGCCACAACCATGAAAGATCTTTTACTTTCGCCTTTAAATAAGACTGAATACTCTCAATATTCAAGGTAAATAACCTCTTTGAATTCATTTTCACAATAACAATAGCTCCTCTAGTAGGAATATAAATCTCACAAACATCCTTCCCAATGAGAATAAAATATCATTTTTCTTGCAATTGTCTAACACTCAATAAGTTGCTTTTTAAAGAAGGAACATAAAGCACATTTGATATTATTTCTTCAAAACCAATCCTGGGTTTAATCTTATATCACCATTTCCCATTGCATCATAGTGGAGCAATCACCAAAATTAACTTTAGAACGAAAGCCTTCATTTAAAGAAGAAAAACAAGACTTAATCCCACTCATGTGATTACTACAACCTGTGTCCAGATACCAATCATCTTGGAAGGGTTTTTCTTCTATTTCTATTGCCATCAACAATGTCTCAATTTCGTTGCTTTCAACAAAATTTGACTTCTCGTCCTTGTCACTAGGCAACCTAATATAGCAATTAGACAGATAATGATGAAATTTATAACATCAATAGCATTTGATCTTTGATTTGTCAAAATTCTTTCCCCTGCCTTTGTCGTCATCATTATCTCTAAAATTTCAGTTGCTATCTATATTTTCCCTACTTGTTCTCCCTCTTCCTCTACCTTTACCTCTACCCCTTACTCTAGAATTGAAAGAAATAAAAGTAGAAGCCTTCAAGGTATGCTCCTCAGGAGTTGAACTATGATTTATCTTTTGTTCATGCACCAATAAGGAGCTTTGCGATTCATCCAGCGATAATTCATCTATATCTTTTGATTTCTCAATGGAGCAAACGACATAATACTTCAGCGTCAAAGAGCGTAATATTTTCTCAACAATTGTGACATCATTCATCTTCTCGCGATGAAATCGCACTTTGTTGTTGATCTCCATTGTTCTACCACAGTAACTTATTACAGACTCTCCTTTCTTTATCTGCAAAGTCTCAAAATCCCATCTCAAGGCTTAAAGTTGTGCATGTTTCACTCTAGCAGTGCCTTGATATTTCTTGTTCATGGAGTCCCAAATATCCTTGGAAATTTCTGTGCAAATAATAGCCTGAAAGAGATAATTCTTTGCTCTCAAATCTTTCAGTTTTTTCGCTTCCAACTTTATTTTTTGAGCATTCGTCAAAATTTTTCCTACTATCGAAAAGTCGATGTCGTCCTCCACAATTGGCCAATACTCTTTAGATAGTAAGAAATTCTCCATCCGCATGCTCCAATGGTCACAGTGACCATCAAAGTGAGGAATTGCTGCTTGTATGAAATTACTATCTGATTCCATGAGTGTTACGAAATAGAGAAGAGAGGTTTAGTTGTTACTGAATTTTTTTTCTTCACTGCAGGATCTAACGCTCGCTCTAATGCCACTGTAAATAGATGCATAACAAAGAAGAATGAGATGGCCGAGTGGTTCAAGGCGTAGCATTGGAACTTCTATGTAGGCTTTTGTTTACCGAGGGTTCGAATCCCTCTCTTTATGCAGAATGCAAAAGACTAAAGATAGAGTCAACACATTGAAATTTAATGAAACTTTCTTGACTATTACTAAGTACTCTGTGGCTGTTAATTTTATAGGTAGAAAGATGTAACAACATTAAATAATAAGCTGAAACGACTAACTAATATAACTCCTAAAAGATAGAAAATAAATTCACGATAAACTACTCTCCTAAAGACTAGAACAAAGCTAGAAACAAGACTTTATTTGCTGATTTGATTTGCTAAGAAAGTTATCCTCACAAAGCTTAAAGTAAAACAAGCATGATCAAGAGAAGTTAAAACATTCACGATAAAGAGAAATTAAAACGTTTGATCTTTTTCAAGATATTCATTTAAGTTGAGAAAACTATTAGCATTCTAATAAACAAAGAAATATAAGGGATAATCTTGCGCTTCGCCCAAATCTAAAATAATAAGCAAATAGGCTCAATTCGAAATTACATCTCCTCCCCCGAAGTGTCCCGTCTTGAATTTTATCCCCCACATATTTGGTCTTAAGTTTTTTACCCTAAAATATATGGTCTTGAATTTTTATCCTCCACTAAATAAGTTCTAATGTTTGTCTATAAGGCAAAACTTGTAGTCAATTAAGAAGGTTCATTGTTTTAAAATTTCCTAAACGAATATCTTATGGGGAAGAGTTAGAACGTCTGCCTTAGTAGAGGCGGAGCCAGGATTTTAAGTAAGGAGATTCAATATTCAAAGAAAACTAAGTCAAAGGGGGTTCAACACTTACTATAAGCACATAAAAAATAATTTTAATCATGTATAAATAGTATATTTTTCCGTCGATGGGGATTCGGACGAACCCCCTAAAGAGGGCTAGCTCCGCCTCTATGTGTTAGGTTGGATTTCATTTTTGGGTTTGAACAGTTCCTATTAAATTTCATTTCTTGGATCATCCCAGGTATGTTCTCCAACTTCAACTCATTGAAGGCATGACTTTGGCGAGGATGATCGGGTAGGAACTTGAAGGGCTGACTTCAAAGTACAAGTTTGTACCACGATTTTTCTATCTTCCTATTTCTACTCTCTTCTTTCCAAATATTAGAAAGGATGTATAGAATAAGTCTTCAATAATTACAAAGTAATGTTGCACACATGTTATACTATCATTTCATTATCCTACATCTTGAGATTGAATGTAAATTCAATGAAAAGTTAGTGACGAGGAATTGGTGGATAATTGGACAGAGAAAGGACCTTTAGCTCATAGATTCCAATAACAGCTTGCAAAAGAAATTTTGTTAGGAGCTCTGCCCTTAGGAATAAGTCTTACAATGTGCAAATTCAAATTTAATTAGACCTTAATATAAATAAAGAATGAAAAAAAAATACTGCATATCTTTATGGTGATGACATTATCATGACTCATGAGATGGTCTCATATATATATATCTATGTGTCTAATTTAAAACTCCGGTGAAATCATGATATATTCACCAGAATTTTAGTAAAACCCATGTACACACACACAAATCAATCACATGTTAAAAAAGATTGCTTTCCATTTTGTAAGGTTACTGATTATATTAAAGAGGCAATTCGATGTATGTATTGAGTTCTTTGTTAAGCGTGGGATTCAAGAAAGAGTCAGATCACTTAAGCCTATTGTAGAGAAAAAGATATCTTTACATATTTGTAGTGTAAACTTTCGCGGCTTGAAATCATAACTTTCTGATAGCTCGACAGTAACTTTTAACGTTGCGTCACGTCTTCACTTATGCAAAACTGTCAATTACATATCTAAATTACGTGGAGGTGTTGTTCATATAGTTTTCGTATATATGAATGAGATAGTATGAGCAGTGCTGATGATATTCACACAATCAAAGAATCATTCTTTTTCCTTACTTCAGGTGCGTGATTGTAATACCATAAAGTTGTAGCATCCCTCTGTTCTTTGATCAATATATTTTCAAGTGTTTGATTTCACATTGCAACTGAAAACTATTTTACCTGTTGTTTCCTTGGATAATTTTCCTGATTGCAGGCTATTAAGATAACCAACAAAAAAGTCAGTGTAGATCCACAATCGAAGTCTGTACACAAACCTTATCCCCACACTGAGGAGGT
The DNA here is from genome assembly GCF_002878395.1 of Capsicum annuum. NCBI lineage: Eukaryota > Viridiplantae > Streptophyta > Magnoliopsida > Solanales > Solanaceae > Capsicum > Capsicum annuum. Next base: position 176,066,666 of record NC_061120.1, on the reverse strand, counting down.
AGGTGTTGGGTTCGAAATCGAGAGGACGTCATGCGGAAGCTATTAGTTGCAAACCATTGTGGTGACAATTCAGAATACACATAAAACAATACTAAAAAACTTAATATTATTATATTATTTGGCCAATTAGCCTACATATAAAACCTAATATAAAAAACATAAAAACTAATGAGAGAGAAAATCTCTCCTAAACAAAGATTCTTTAATGACTACATTGTGGATGTTATTGTGTTATGGTATGAAAAGAAGTCTTCTACTTATAAATGTACAAAATCTTTCCTCCAAGAAAGAGGTTTGCAAAATATGAAAAAATTTATATTTTCAGGAAAAGTAAAAGTATTTATGGTTACTTTTACTTTCTTATAAGGAAAAATAAAACTTAAATTTGGTAAGAAAATCGGGGCAAAAATCCTAACAAATCTCCCCTTTTTGGCTTGATTTTCTTAACTTGATCCGCCTTCTTCATGTCATATGCATAATTTTGGTTCTTCACATAATCTTCATTTATGTCTGATGTTTGTCATGCTTAAAAATTGAGCCCTTTTGGGTTAAAAATATATTATCCATTTTGGATTAAAAATATTGGAGCCCTAAATAGGGTTAAAAGAGAGCTTTATTTTTAAAGATGTGACAACAGGATTGTTGAAAATATAATTGAAATATCTTCTCCACATGTAGTTGGACAAAATCTTCATTATCATCCAATTGATTGCAAATTGATTAGAATTGTCTTGGACTTTTCTTCAACCTCGCTTTACCAAACCATTAGATCTTTGAACCATAGGCTCTGATACCACTTGTTGGGTTCAAAATCGAGAGGGCGTCATGCGGAAGCTATTAGTTGCAAACCATTGTGGTTACAATTCAGAAGACATATAAAACAATACTACAAAGCTTAATATTATTATATTATTTGGCCAATTGGCCTACATATAAGACCTAATATAAAAAATATAAAAACTAATGAGAGAAAAAAAAATTTCCTAAACAAAGACTATTTAATGACTACAGTGTGGATGTTATTGTGTTATGGTATGAGAAGCGGCCTTCTAGATATACAAAACCTTTCTTCTAAGAAAGAGGTTTGCCAAATATGAAAAAAAATTATATTTTCCTTTAAGGAAAAGTAAAAATAGTTATGATTACTTTTATTTTTCTTATAAGGAAAAATAAAACTTAAATTTGATAAAAAAATCGGAACAAAAATCCTAATAGTAGCAGACATGAGGTAGTAGTGACTGTTTCCGACTACATGATATGAAGCTGCAAAAATAGATTAAATTTCAAACTTCTAACTCTCTCCACATTTTTCTGAACATTCTAGCATATCTTTTGTGCTTTCTTATTTTATTTTTTGTACTAATGTCCTTGTGACCTTACATATGCAGTGTTTTTTTGAGGTATATGTACTATGCTTCATTTAACATATCACCTCTTTGCGCTTTTGTTCCTTTTTATTGCAGTGGTGTAACTATACTAAAGGGGATATATTGTTGTCGCACGCTTTGATGATGACTAGTTGATATTAGAGGATCAGGTCCCTCACATATCCTGGTTTGGTACAGCAGTCATATCTCTGCACAGTTTTATCCGTTAGTGCAACAAACTGTGCAGGTGTGCAGTGTACCTGATTAGACACCTGGTCCAATCAAAATTCAATCCTAATTTTCACACTACTATAGATAGAAAAGGATGTTTCTCCCTCAATATTTTTTGCAATTTGAAGAAGTTCATGGTGTTGGCGAAGATTCTCTAAAGCTCAGGTCCCGAGTCTCTTTCTGCTTAAGGTCTAGGTGTTCTTGAGTCAAGTTTTGCTTTGTAATTGATTTACTCAACTTATAAGAGTATAGTTTTCTCTTGACAGTAGAGTTCTTAGGTAGAGTTACCTAAGGTGCATCGATTAGAGTTAATCGATTGTGAAGAGGCTGAGTTGTATAGAGGCCGTTTTAGTAGAGCTATTACAGCTAGTAGAACTTAAAGTTAAGTTTTTTAGAGTTTGTAATCAATGAGTTTTGATTATAGTGGAGATTGCGTGCTTGTGACGGCAAACCGTGGTTTTTCCTTCCTTGAGCAAGGAGATTTCCACATAAATCACTGTGTGCATTTAAATTTTTATAATTTTTGGCTGGTTACTGTTTTATTGCTATTTTCCTAATCTCAGGAACCTGATCTATATCTTTTGCTAGCATACATCAGCTATATCTCTCCACCAAGGAAGAGCACATGAATGCACCTAAACTTGATATTTGTTATTGTACAACTGCATATATTTGTCTGATAATATAGAAGGTGAAAAAGTTGTGCTTATTTTTCAGCTGTCTGTCTTACGGATCTTCGTAATTATTATCGCATCATATATATTTGGTCCATGAGCTTTTGGGCAACTGCCAGCTAGTCGAATGCTAAGTATCAGTTTTAAAACCCAACTAAGGAAAAAAACAATTTTCACAAAGAGGGACACAATTGCCGATCATTTCCAATTTCATCCTGCAAATAGGAAAGAGAAATCTAGACTGTCACAAACATAAATATGCCTCAACTCAAAGAAATACTAAATTGAAGCTAGCACACATAATCAACTTATTGGTGCTTTAGCAAAGGATATGAAAAGGCAAATTCAAAGCTTGAACTTTAAAGATTTGGACCCTACTGTTAGGATATGGAAATGCTTGATTAATGATAAATGATAATATTTGACGAAAATTAACATTTATTCAAATAACTTCACTACTAAAGTTAAAGTGAAAAAATAAAACCTCATAAGACCACTACACAACAAATTGATGGACCATAGAGCAAAAAAGGGCTATTTTTACTTTTCATTGTCAAAATTCAATTTCAAAGTGAAAATTCATAAACTACATTGTGAATGTAAGTCACAGCCCAAGGCTCGAATAATGATGGTACTATCACAGAAATGAACATGAAAATATAACTCAACTGACCTGGGACAAACAGGGAACAAAATAGTGTTAAAACAAGAAATTAGAGTCATATTTTGAAGAGAAAAAGAAAGAAAGTCATATTGAACTCACACTTTTTATAAATAGCCCGGGATTGAAATTCTAGAGAAGGGATTAAAACAAAATTGGTGACAAATTATTTTGTAAAAGGCTGAAATTTGTCAGGCTAATCATATCTTAGCCAAAAAGTCAATACAACACAACAAAAAGGGTTCGGGATACCTTAGTTTTATTGGCAGAAGCTTGGGATATATTTCAAAAGACTAACTATTCGGGTAGTATAAAATAAATTACTATCCATTACCTTGAATAGTCATTTACATGAATTAATTACTAATTAAAAGTGGAAAGACTTTGAATTAAAATTTAAATTATTAAATATTATTTTAGTTATTAACTTAACTAATTTATTTAAAGACTAGATATTCAAGGCCCGTGCTAGATGTAGACTCGTAATTCCGTCCCTCCCCAAAACAATTTTGAATACACTTTACCGCGTACCCATCCACATAGTAATTTTTTCACAAGAAAAATAAAATAAACAAGCATCTCATTTTTTTTCATTTATTTTTATCCTAATCTAAAATTACAACAAATCCATAACAAATTAACACTCCACTCAATTAAATTTAACCACCTCACCTTATTCTAACAACCTCTACCCCACCCCCACCCCTACCCCTCACATTTTATCCCCTTTTCTAACAAACTCACAAAAGGACAAAAAATACACACACACCGTGACTACAGAGACCTCTCACATACATCACTCACACACAATGTATATATATATTCACATACACACACAATTCACATAGATTTCTATTCACACACATAGGCACATTGTTGGAAAAAGGAGATATTCACTGAAAACACACACTGCCATACGCACAAAAATTTCATCAACACTCATCGAAAAAATACTACACACGCACACCCCACCAGAAAAGGGATAAATATAGTAGAGGTTGAGATCAGAGAGCACAGAAAAGGAAAAAAAAAAGAGGAACCAAGGTTTTTGGACGAAAACGGGTGTAAATTCAGTCAATTTTGGGGGGGGGGGGGTTTGGCAATTTCTCATCAGAAAAAATAATTGTCGATCGGAATCTAAGCTTCTTCCTCGTTTACCGGTCCTCCTAAGCTCGCCGAAGCTCCGGCGAGACGAAAACGACGTCACCAGCTTAAAACTAACTCAAAAACTGTGTCGTTGTTCATATCTGGCTTAGATTTGGACATCGCTGTTTCATGGTTAATCTGTCTTCGTAAGTTTGTCTTCGATATTAGATTTCAAAAGGTTTTTGTGATTAAGTTGCGTAAATATTCGTGATTTGGGGTTCATATTAAGGTCTTCTCCGTGGGTTTAAATCTCTCCAGGTTGCTATTTCTCAATGTCGAGTTAATTTTGTTTGTTGTTTAGGTATTGTCGTTCGAGGATTTCAAATCGGGACTCTCATAAACTCATTATTATCAGCAACCAATTTTTGAGGTCCAAATTCTCAACTCCACTCTTTTTATTATCTTAATGTGTTTGATGATATAATTCGGTGATGTGTTTGAATGTGTTTGAGTTTTCATAATCATCGTGGTTTGATTGGTTGATTTTAAGTTGAAATTGGTTAATCGCGGGGGGTTTGAATGGAAAATCGATAAAGCATGGATATTGATTAGTTTAATTCATTGAATCGTTGTTTGATTTGAAATGGACATTAATATTGTCAAATTCGATGGTATCATGTTTTAGGCCATCAAATGGGTAGGTAAATACTAAGTTTGGGTAGGCAAATTATAGAAATGGACGATTGTGGAATGATTGAGTTTTTGTGCTTGAGATTGTTTCATTTTGTCGATAGAAATTGAAAAATGTATTCCTTTAGCCGAGGAATGCCCCGAGGTCATTTGTACTTATTCACTGAGGTATGCTTTGAAGTAGCTTGTACGCGCAGAATGTTCACGATCAAGGCCCGAGGCATCGGGTAAAGCGTAGCTTAGGATAGTTAGAATAGTTTAGATTTTCTTTTCAGCATTTTTATTTTGGTATGTATTAAATTGGACTGAACACTATTTTTCTGACTTTTGAGTGTGTGGTTGTTTGTTTCTGTGTTTATGTATTTATGTGGTTTATCCACTTCATAGTGTCGTACTAATCGATACTCCACGAAGAGATCGTGGTTGAACCACGGGACCGAGGAGTACCTAACACCTTTCCTTCGGTCAACAGAATTCCTTAATCAAAATCTCTGTTCGCAAATCAGTTTTATAGAGTCAAAAATCATTTTGAAAAAAAATTTTCAAAGGTGACTTGGCACATCAAATTTATGTCAAGTGTTGACTCTGAGTTCAAATGAAAAAGAATACTTTTCGAAATAAGTTCTATCTTTTGTCACTTAATAATAAAAATTCTTTTCGAACATAAAATCTATCTTTTTTGTAAAAAGGGTGTGACTCTTAACATAAAAAAAATGACACCAACAAGTATGAAAGAAAAATCTTTTTGGTATTTTCGTTATATAAAATGTACAAAACTTCTACAATTTTTTTTAAAATTTCTTTTATAAAAACTCCTATTAAAAAAATAAAAAATAAAAAAACATCAAACTTTGTGCATAATCCCGAACTACGCAAGACTGATTCATATACAACATAATAAGTAGGTAACCTATTTTTAGGTTCGATCTAATCGTTTTGTTTCTTTGTTTTTCCTTAATTTTCCTATTTTGAAAAAAAAGCAAAAGCCATAAAAAATGATAAGAAGAAAGAAAATAGTGAGAGAAGAAAAGAGAAAGAAAGAATAGTGAGAGAAAAAACGAGGGGAAAGGAAAAAAGACTGATGCAAAGAAGAGAAAAGTGAGGGCGAAAAGTAGAAAATAATGAGGTGTAATGGGAGGGGAAGAAGTAGTAAGTGTAACGGAAAGATCGAGATGATGTTAAAATGGTCTCATTACCCTCAAAGGTAGGTAGAAATGCGCATAAATCTAGGACAAATATACAGTGTGATTTTCATGCTTGGTTGTGTGACCTAATCCTAATGGGTTTTATCCTTGATGAGCATGTTCTTTCATATAAAAAGTGGTTGATTTGTAGCACTCTGTCTAGTCATCCTTACTTCACCAGATCAAAAGCAAAGTTTGTCATGACCAACAAAGAGGTAGAAAATTTGCTCATTGGCCCAAACCAGAATCCTAGGGAAGGGGGTTCAGAACATAATGAGGAGATATTAAGACTCAGACAACAACTGGAAGAGATACACCGAGCATGGGCCAGTGGCATGCCTCCTCCTCCATACCCAAATGATCTCGGCAACACTTCCAATTATCCACCGTTGTCTCAAGTGCAATTTTCTGGTTCCACTGATATGCCCCAATATACACCAAGATTCACGCCATATTAGTACTTTCCTAGCACGTCTAGTGCGCCCTTGACAGTCCCTCAACAGAGGCCATCTGCCCATCTAGCACCACCTATGGCACTTGTGTTTATGGCTCCTCCACCGCCTGAATCTCCTACTTATGTTGTTCGTCTAACAATTATGCTCTCTCAATCTATTAGTGAGCCAGTGTTGAAGGTTTGAATGATCCGTATTATACCCCAGAGCCTACTTTGAAAATGAATGAACCGTATGGGTACAATCAACCACCGGCATTTCCATTTGATACAGAGAAGCCTGTTGTAATAGAAGAACAAGAAGGCATGGCACAAAAATTAAAGAGCCTAGAACAGGCCATGAGAAATTTGCAGGGATTTAGGGGTTATAAAAGTGTTTCGTATAAAGATCTATGCATGTTTCTAGGTGTTAATCTTCCTCTTTGCTTTAAGATGCCGAAGTTTGAAAAGTATGATGGACACGGTGATCCGGTGGCATATTTGAGGTGTTATTGTAACCAATTAAGGGGTGCTGGAGGTAAAGAAGAATTACTCATGGCTTATTTTGCCTTTCGAGTCTAGCCTCAGAGTGATTTATGGATTAGGACATCGATAAGTGGAATAGTTGGGATGACCTAGCCGATGAATTCTTGCAACAATTTTAATATAATGTAGAGCTAATTCCTGATAAGAAATCCCTGACTAATATGAAGAAGAAGAGTACTAAAAGCTTTAGGGAGTATGCGATAAGGTGGCGTGAACAGGCCGCTAGGGTAAAACCTCCGATGAAAGAGAGTAAATTGGTAGAGGTCTTTATTCAGGCACAAAATAATACCTATTTCCAACACTTGCTTCCGACGATAGGTAAGATATTTGTCGAAGTCCTCAAAATAAGAGAGATGATAGAAGAGGGTATCAAGATTGGATGAATCATGAGTTTTGCCGCATTAAAGGCCACTACCCAAGAAATTCAGATTGGTTCTGGAACTTTTAGAGGGAAAAAAAGAAGGAGGATATAGCGGTTGTTGTAGCTGGACCACATGTATATCTAAAAAGACCGCCTCACCCCTATTCCCAATCTCAAGCCCAAGCTCCATATATTCCCTGCATCATTACTACCCTCCACAAAACCCACTATATTCTATTTCACCACCCCCATACCCAATATATAGCGCACAACCATATATCCATACCTCTTCTTACCCACAGTAGCATGCACTAATTCCTCAAAATCGTCCTTCAGCTTCACAAAATTACATAAACCCTTCTAAATCCAATTTTTGACCTAGGCCCAATTTTAAGAAAGAGAAAGCAATCAAGAATAAGTTCACACCTATTGGGGAGTCATATATAAGTTTATTTCAGAGACTGAGAAATTTAAAGGTCTTGAGCCCAAATCAAGGAAAACTTCTGAATCCACCTCTAAGGAATCTTGATTACTCTCTAAATATGCATATTGTTTTGACATATCGGGGCATAATGTAGAAAGATGCTGGTATTTAAAGAGAGTCATCCAGAATCTGATCGACACAAATCAGATTATAAAATAGGCCCCAGAGATTCCAAACGTCAACCAAAATCCATTGCTAGTTAATGCTGAAATAAATATGTTGGAGTTTATATATAATGGTAAAGATTCTACGGTGTCCCACAAGCCTATTGTTAGAATACGAACTAATGAGGATAAATCGGTGAATACAGCGGATTCGATGAAGGTGATGTCATTGATCTGAGAGAAAATAGTGGAAGATAAATTTCAAGAAAATACGAGGAAACTCGTGATCATTGTAAAAGGAGTTGAGAAAATTGGCAGTCTAAGTCAGGAAAACCCCAAGTTAACGGTAGTAGGAGCTCCGAGCAAGCCTATTTGACTATAAAAGGAGTACTCGCAACACCTATTACCATCAATACTGTTACCCAACTCCCGTTGGTCGATACAAAAAGGGTTCTCTGAAATTATAAATAGATTGTCATGACTTATCAGGGGAAGAAAATCATGGATGAAGTAAGGGGCTTGACTCGTTCAGGGATATGTTTTGTGCTAGAAGGTTTAGGGAAGTCTAAGCTAATAATGAATGGGCAATCTTCTCTCAAAAATCCTATCACTGAAGAACAAGCTGAAGAATTCTTGAAGAAGATAAAATTGCTAGAATATTCAATCATAGATCAGCTGAAGAAGACTCCAGCTCAAATCTTTCTTCTTTCTTTGTTGTTGCATTTTGACGAACATCGTAATGTTATATTGAAGGTATTGAATGAATCTTATGTCCCTAGAGAAATTATGGTGAACCAGTTGAACAAAATTGTGGGGAAGATCTTTAAGGTAAATCGTATTAGCTTTTTCGATGACGAATTGCATGAAGATGGTACGGGGCTTTATCGGGGCCTTTACATTACTGTGAAGTGTGAAAATTTCTATGTCACTCATGTCATAATTGATGGAGGTTCTGGGGTTAACATTTTTCCTCTGTCTACTTTGAAAAAGTTGAACATCAATACCGAGAGGATTCAACCCAACAATGTATGTGTCAGAGATTTTGATAGAGCGAAAATAGATTACATTGGTGAAATAGAGATAATATTAACTATAGGACCAGTTGAATTTACAATAAATTTTCAAGTGTAGAATATTGACATCTCTTACAATTTTTTATTGGGAAGACCATGGGTTCACAAAATTGGGGCAGTTGCATCTACATTACACCAAATGGTCAAATTTGAAAGTGACAGACATGAAATTATTATTCATGTCGAAGGGGACTTATTTGTGAACAAAGATTATTCTATTTCCTCTATTAAGATAGGCAATGCAGATAGGGCACCAATTTATCAGGTTTTTAAGGTGGTGACTGTTGAGAATATCCTCGAGGGAAATATTATTCCAAGGTCACAATTGCCCTTCACATCTGTTATAGTCATGAATGAAATGTTAAAGCATGGTTTTGAATCGAGAAAAGGTTTAGGGACATTTTTACAAGGCAGGGCTCATCTAGTATACCTACATAAAAACTTTGGTACCTTTGGTTTGGGGTACAAACCTACTTTTGAGAATAGAAAGAGGTCTAAAAAGTGGAAGAAATATTCATGGGCATTTACCAAGCCATTACCGTTACTCAACGAGTCCTTCATCAAAGTCTATGCAGTTAGATCCTCCGTTCCGCCTATCATAGAATCAATGAATAATGACGGTGCAGTGTTAATCAACCTTATCCAAGACATATTTATCTAAGTTGATGTGGTTGAAGTTGGGGAAGGCACTAGTAATACAAATATGTAGTTTATTGGCCTTGATGTCCAACTCAACAATTGGGAAGTCAGTCCTCTCACCGTCAGGAAGGAGTTTTGATAGTTTGTTTTATTTTTCTTTTTGTTTATTCGAGTTATTTCCAGGTTGTAATTCGAAATTTATCTTGTTTATGTTCTATTGTCGATTATGTCTAAACCCTCCTATATTTCCCTTTTAATAAAATGCAATGTCCTTTTTGTTTTTCCGTCTAATATATTTTGTTGTCTTTTTTATACAGTTCCCTTTATGGTGATTCCAGTGATATGATATGCATGCAGAATTTTTAGCCTGATCTTAAAATCTAATCTGATCAAGATATAATGAAGCAAGAGGTGGAATATGATGAAGAAGAGGCATTAGAAGAAATAAGTAGAGAGTTGAAACAATTTGTAGACAAGCCAAATCTTAATTTAAATTAAACTGAGCCAATTAATCTTGGAGATCAAGGAGATGTTAGGGAAACTAAAATTAGTGTACATGCTTCGCCACAATTAAAAGAGGGAATGATTCAAGTATTAATTAATTATAAAGAAGTTTTTGCATGGTTTTATAATGGTATGTCTGGTTTAAAGACTGAATTAGTGGCTCATAAATTACCAACTGATCTCGCATTCCCTTGTGTCAAAAAAAAGTTGATATAGTTAAAAAATGATGTAAGTGTGAAAATTAAATAGGAAATCATGAAACAACTTGAAGCCAAAGTCATTCGAGTGGCTCGTTATCCTACTTGGTTGTTCAAGATTGTTCTTGTCCCAAAGAAAGATGGCAAGATTTGAGTATGTGTTCATTATTAGGATTTGAATAAAGCAAGTCCGAAGGATGATTTTCCAGTGCCCAATATCCACATTTTGCTTGATAATTGTGCTAAACATGAGGTGGCATCTTTTGTGGATTGCTATGTTAGATACCACTAGATTATTATGGATGATGATGACATGGAAAATATGTCTTTTATCACACCATGAGGGAATTATTGTTATCGAGTAATGTCGTTCGGTTTGAAGAATGTTGGCGCAACATACATGAGAGCAATGATCACTATGTTTTATTATATGATGCATAAAGAGATTAAAGTCTATATAGATGATGTGATTATTAAATCAAAGAATCATCCTGACTATGTTAAAGATTTGAGAAAGTTATTTGAAAGCTTCACAAATATAATATCAAGCTCAATCCAGCAAAATATGTATTTGGAGTTTCGTCTAGAAAGTAGATGGGGTTCGTAGTCAGTCGTCGGGGTATTGAATTGGATCCTTCAAAGATCAAAGCCATTTAGGATTTGCCACCATTTAAGAATAGAACAGAGGTGATGAGTTTTCTTGGTAGATTGAACTACATCAGTAGGTTCATTTCTCAACTTACAACCACTTGTGAGCCCATTTTCAAGTTATTAAAGAAAAGTATTGTAGTTGAGTGGACTGAGAAATGTCAGGAAACGTTCGATAAAATCAAAAGATATTTGTCAAATCCATTGGTATTGGTACCACCCAAGCCTGGTAGACCTTTGATTTTGTAATTATCGGCTATGGATAATTCTTTTGATTGTGTATTGGGTCAACATGATTTCGCAGTCAAAAAAGAGCAGGCTATTTATTATCTTAGCAAGAAGTTCACAATGTATGAAGCCAAGTACACCCTTCTTGAAAGGATGTGTTGTTCCCTAACTTGGGTAGCGCAGAAGTTGAAGCATTATCTTTCATCATACACCACCTATCTCATCTCTTGCATGGATTCTTTGAAGTATATCTTTCAAAATCCTATGCCAACAGGTCGACTGGCGAAGTAGCAAATATTTCTTACTGAGTTCGACATTGTATATGTGACTCAAACCGCATGAAAGCCTAAGCTTTAGCAGACCACTTTGCTGAAAACCCTATTGAAGAGGAGTATGAACCATTAAACACATATTTTCTTGATGAAGAGGTGGTGTGTATCGATGAAGTCATCATACATGCTGATCCAGATTGGAAGTTGTTCTTCAATGGAGCCGTGAACATTAAAAAAGTCAGAATAGGTGCAGTTCTTCTCTCTAAATCAAGGCAACATTTCCTGGTAATAGCACAACTTCGATTTTATTGTACCAATAACATGGTAGAGTATGAATCTTTCATTCTAGGGCTGAGGCTAGCTATTGACATGGGTGTTTAGGAATTATTAGTGTTGGGGGACTCAGACTTGCTTATCAATCAGATTCAAGGCGATTGGGAGACATAGGATTCAAAGATCATACCGTATCGACAATTCTTGCAAGATCTATGTCAATGGTTTGTGTAAATAAGGTTTAAGAATATTCCAAGAATTCATAATGAGATTGTTGATGCTTTAGCCACTTTGTCTTCAATGCCTCAATATCCTGATAAGGCCTACATTGATCCAGTGTATATATAGAGTCGTGATCAACATGCCTATTGTAATACAGTTGATGAAGAACTCGATGGCGAACCTTGATTCTTTGATATCATGCGATACATTCAGGCGAGAGAATAACCAACATATGCCACCAGTGATCAAAAGAGGACTATTAGGCGTTTGGCTAGTGGATTTTTCTTAAGTGGGGGAGTCTTGTACAAGAAAACCCCTGATTTGGGACTCTTGAGGTGTGTAGATATAAAGTAAGCTTTGGAAATCATGGTTGAAATACATTCTAGAGTATGCGGGCTGCATATGAATTGTTATGTCTTGCCAAAGAAGATACTTCGAGCAGGTTATTATTGGCTTACTATATAGAGGTATTTTATTCGTTTTCTTCAAAAATGTCATCAATGTCAGGTAAACAGTGATCTAATACATTTTCCTCCTACTAAGATGCACACAATGTCTGCTCTATGGCCTTTTATAGCTTAGGAAATGGATGTGATTGGGCCGATCGAACCAAAAGACTCAAACAGACATAGATTCATTTTGGTGGCCATCGATTATTTTATAAAGTGGGTAGAAGCAGCAACTTTCAAGTCAGTAACAAAGAAGGAGGTGGTAGATTTGATTCATGCTAACATCATTTGAAGATTTGGCATTCCAAAGGTGATTATCACAAATAATGCTACCAACCTCAATAGTCATTTAATGCAAGAGGTACGCCAACAGTTCAAAATTGCACATCAAAATTCCAGTCCATATCGTCCAAAGGCAAATGGCGTCGTCGAAGCAGCCAACAGGAATTATCAAGAAGATACTGCAAAAAATGATACAAGGGTCCAGACAATGGCATAAGAAGTTGTCATTTTCATTACTAGGTTATCATACTATTGTTCACACTTTAATAGGGGCAACTTCATAATTATTAGTGTACGAGACAGAAGCGTTCATACCGGCAGAATTTGAAATTTCATCTCTTTAAGTCATTGCGGAAGTAGAGATTGATGATGATCAGTGGAACAAAACCCGATTAAAGCAATTGAGTTTGATTGATGAAAACACTGACATCAGTGTGTCATGGATAATTATATCAAAAGATAATGGCCTGAGCATACAACAGAAAGGTGTGTCCCAGACGTTTTGAAGTCGGTCAATTAGTATTGAAGCACATCCTCCCTCATCATATTGAAGCTAAAGAAAAGTTCTCCCTAAATTAGCAAAGACCTTTCATTGCGAAAAAAGTGTTGCCCAATGGAGCTTTATATTTGACAGCTATAGAAGGCAAAATAGCAAAAATGGTTGTCAATACCGATGAAATAAAAAGATACTATGTATGATCTTTACCCTTCATTACTTCTATTGAATGTTCAGTAATTGCATTTTTAAAGATTGATATGATGAAGGCATTTTATTCTGCTATCCCAATTTTGTGTCATCCTTTGTTTACCCTTTTGAGCTCTGGTCTTATTTTACTTTCATATCTCTCTTTGGGAATCAAAATAGAGTCAAAAGATAGAGTGTCAAAAAAATATCATTCAATTTATTCAAAAGAAAGTAAAAAAAAAAGAAAAATCAAAACAAAGCAAAGAACAAGTTGTCGAAACTACATATGACTTGACTCTCCTCTCTCGGGAGTGAGATACATAGGTTGCCCTACTATGGGCTCGGTCCAACCAAATAACAATTTAAAATAATCCAGTCAAAAAAAACTTGGGCGTGAGCTAATTTTTGTTGTTTGAGTTGATTCCCAAAGTTCTAAGTTCCACCCCGCGTCAGGTGTTATTTGAGCCTCCTGCCATCCTTGCTTTTTAACCCTATCCAAAAGCCAAGTTACAACCAAAGAAAGACCTTCAGATCAATATTTGAGAATATTAAGGTTGAACATGCGATGGATAGATGACAATGTTTTGGTACTATATTTTCTGCATCATCATGGGGTAACATGAAGGACAAAATGAGAGAATCTTATTGGTGAAAACCCTCGCAAGCACCGTAAGGCGATGGTGAGTTATGAGAAATAAAAATGAGAGAGTTTTATTAGTGAAAACCCTTAAAGTCACCGTAAGATGATGACAATTTAAGAGAAATAAAAATGAGAGAATGTTATTGGTGAAAACCCTCACGGTCATCACAAGGCGATGGTGAGTTTAAGAGCAATAAAAAGGAGAGAGGCTTGTTGGAAAAAATCCTTTAAGGCATCATTAATTTGGGAGGTATATGAGTTCAATGGGTTTAAAGAAGCGACTCAGTTGAAAAGACATTAACTCAATAATTAATGATGAAGTTTGGGGGAAAGATCAGACAGCTTAATCCAAAATGCATGTCATAATATACTGTATAATACGAAAATAAAGGCTGTAAGGTCGTAAGGTTCAAAACTCAGACATAATATCTGAAATAATATAATATCTGGGTGGGGTATAAAATACCCAAAACAACTAAAATAATTGTCTAAACATGCTAGTCTGAAAAGCCTTTAACTTACTGAATTGTCTGAATAAGAAGTTGATGGAACGTGTCCCCAACTAACTGCAACTACTAAAATAAATTAATTAAATATATAATAAATTAATGTTCATGTCCTCGAAGGATGAGGACTTACTGCTAACTCTGACTACTGAGACTGGAATATTATTGATGCTCTGAAGCTCGTGCTTCTGAACCTATGGTATAAAACACCATAGCACAAATACATCAGTACATTTGAAAGTACTGGTATGCATGTGAGGTAGGCTAAATGCACAGGGTTCACATGCATGAACTATACTAATTGACTGAATAACATGAATGTGAGAATACATACATGAATACATAATAACTATAAATGAGTTTGTGATAACATGATTACTGAATCTGAGTACTGATAACATGAGATACTGATAACTTTACAATTGAAATAACTAATACTGAGCGACTGTATCTGACAGTTTAGTTTCTGATGGAACTAGCTGAGTTTCATACTGTTCTAAGTTGACTGTAGCTAACAATCCTAATTTTGTAGAACTATCTAAGTTCTATTACTGAGACTGAATGACTGTACCTGACAGTCCTGATCTATAAATGAAACTGTGGGAAGTATTCATCTAACCGACATACCCTAAATAAAGCAATATAGCTGAATTGGGGTCCAATCTATAACCCCAATTAGAAGGATGTCAATACCGTGCCACTGGTAAGCAAAATCTGTGAGTAATCTTCATATAATAGGTAACTCTAGTGAGAATGGTGGGAACCCTCATATAACAGGTTAATCCACCTCATCTACCCTCATATAACAGGCTATGATGTCTCAACCTACGCTGGCTACGTAGTTCTGGAATGCAAGGACTGTTTCTAAGAATCACACCCTCATATAACAGGTGGGTTCCCATTCTTGGGTTCACTCGGTGTTAATTTCTACTCCCATCTTAATAGACACTGAACATAATTAACTGAACTGACTGGACTGATTTAACTGAGTTCCGTTGACCGACGAAATATTACTGAGATTACGGAAGTCCTGAGATCTTTGAGATTACTGGAATTACTGAGTTTTCTTGATTCATGAGACTGACTGAATTCTAAGGATCATGGCCTGAATGAGTGTATCTTGAAAACATGACACTGATTCTAAGCACACAGATAAATTTTTGGGTACAAGTACCCCCAGGACTCGATAGAAGGAAACTGACAAAGCATGACTTTCTTGAATGCATGACCAATATCATAATCCATAATACAATAAGTTGGAGATTTCATGAGGTACAAGTTCTAAAGAACCATAATGGCTACTCATATATCCATAATTCATTGACTAAGACATTACAACAAACACTTGACATGCATAAAGTCGTACATGAATGGGGATTTCATATTATCATACTAGTATAGAACTTTTCCTTCGTATAGGCATTTAATCAAACACATGGGGAGCATGCTTTGGTTATACAATCATCAACACATCTAATAATAATGGATACATCAATCAACATGTAAATTTAAGGGTTTATCATGATTATTATTAAAATCACCACATCCTAGGGTCAATCAATGGAATATGTAATTTAAAACATGAATCAAAACCCCATAATAACATGAACTTAAACTTCAATTCAATTTAAATCATGAACATTCATAAATACACAAATCTTGTATTTTGAAAAGAGATTCTTGAGCTTTATGGGTGAAAGGGACCCATTAATCAACATATGACATACCTGGGTGGATGATTTCTTGAAGATTGATGAAGGAAATCTTGAATTCTTGACTTGGAATTAGACACCTAGGGTTTCTTGCTCTTAGGGATTGATCTTTGAGAGAAACCCTAATTAGATGTTATGAATGAATAATGAAATTATGAGTTATGGTCTGATGTAATCAGGGGTTAAAACGGGTGGAAAAAGACCCAAATGCCCTTTTAAAAGTGGCTTAAAAATCGCTGAACAAGATCTATGATGGATCATGCTATGGTTCATCGCTGGCTCGACGATCCATCATTCTGACCGTTGCACTTGGGCCAGAATAGGGGTTCACTGTCTTAGTAGCGACGACTTGGGCGACGGTTCATCGCAAGCTCGATGGTCCGTCAACCTGTCCGTCACACATTAGATAGATGATTGACTTACTGCCTTAGCTGCGACAATCTAGGCGACGGTCCATCACTAGATCGACGGTCCATCAACCTATCCGTCGCACTTGGGCGGTTCTGATAGCTCTCAGTAAAACATCCATAACTTTTTACTCCGATACTGGATTTGGACAAAATTGGTATCATTGAAAAGCTAATTCAATTTTTCACATGATAAAAATAGAAATGGGTAAATTCTATCTGATTTAAATATTAATCATTTAGGAAGTCATCACTAAATCTTCTAGAGACTATATTTGACTTAAAGAAAATTTAGGGTATTACAAGTTTTGATTTTGATTTCAGGACACCACCTGGAGAACAAGGTGATGAAATTACAAGTTAGGAGCCCACTTAAAGAATAGGGTGATGAAATAGAAACTCAAGAACCCGCCTGGAGAACAGGATGAAGAAATTAAAAGTCAAGCAACAAGGTGACGAAATGGAAAGTCAATAGATTGAAGAAATAGAAAGTTAGGAGTCCACCTGGAGAACAAGGCGAGGAAATTGAAATCCAAGAAACGACGTGAAGAAATTGTAAGTCGAGATCTCGACCGAAGAAGAGCGAAGAAATTGTAAGTTAGGAGCCCGCCTGGAGAATAGGGTAATGAAATAGAATGTCAAGAGCCAAGGAAAGATGCATAGATAGGACTTTAGTAATTTTATTTATGTTTTTAACTTGTAATTTTCATTTTTTTGGTGTAATGACAGAGTTGCGGAACGAAACCTCGACAAGGCCTCACTCAACTCTCCAATTCGGTACAGTCCTTCCTTTTTCAACCCTTGAACGACATGTGACTTGATCCCCACATAACTTGAGATGGGTAGGAGGTCCAAAGTAAATACTCAGTTGCGTCTGTCCTTCTTTTTCTTTCTTCATAATAATGGTCGGGTCAAAATTTGACCTCGTTGTCTATTTCTTTATCTGAAAATACTTTGTGTTTACATTCAAAGAGGGGCATGATGTAGACGCATAATTTAGTCCCACCCCAAATCAATTTTGAATACACTTTACTGCGTACACATCCACGTAGTAATTTTTTCACAAGAAAAACAAAATAAACAACCATCTTATTTTTTTGATTTATTTATTTATTTATTTTTATCCTAATACAAAATTACAACAAATTCATAACAAATTAACACCCCACCCAATCAAATTTAACCACCTTACCTTATTCTAACAATGTTTACCCCACCCTTACCCCTACCCCTCACGTTTTATCCCTTTTTCTAACGAACTCAAAAAAGACAAAAAATTTACACACACCATGACTAAAGAGACCTCTCACATACATTACTCACACATATACATATTAACATACACACACAATTCACACAGATTTCTATTCACATATATAGGCACACCATCGAAAAAAAAGATATTCACCGAAAACACACACTGCCATATGCACAAAAATTTCATCAACACTCATTAGAAAAATGCTACACACGCATACACTACCAGAAAAGGGAGAAATATAGTAGAAGTTGAGATCGGAGAGCACAAAAAAGGGAAAAAGGGAATCGAGGTTTTTGAACAAAAATGGGTGTAAAATTCGATTAATTTTAGGGGGGTTTCTGGTGATTTGTCATTGGGAAAAGTCACTTTCGGTCAGAATCTGAGTTTCTTCCCCATTTCCTGTTCTTTCTGAGCTCGCAAGAGCATCGGCGAGATAAAAACGACGTCACCAGTTTAAAACCGACTCAAAAACTATGTCATTGTTCGTATCTGGCTTAGATTTGGACGTCGTTGTTTCGTGGTTCATCTGTCTTTGTAAGTTTGTCTTCGATATCAGATTTTGGAGGGTTTTTATGATTATGTTGCATAAATATCCGTGATTTAGGTTTAATATTAAGGTTTTCTCCGTGGGTTTAAATCTGTTCGGGTTGCTATTTCTTGATATCGAGTTAATTTTATTTGTTGTTGAGGCTTTGTCGTTCGAGGATTTCGAATCGGGACTCTCATAAACTCATTATTATCAGCAACTAGTTTTTGAAATTCATATTCTCAACTCCACTCTTTTTATTATCTTAATGTGTTTGATGATATGATTCAGTGATGTGTTTGAATGTGTTTGAGTTTTCATAATCATCGTGGTTTGATTGATAGATTTTAATTTGAAATTGGTTAATCACGGGGACGTGAATGGAAAATCTATAAATGGCGGATTTTGATTAGTTTAATTCATTGAATCGTTGTTTGATTTGAAATGGACATTAATATTGTTGAATTCGATACTATCATGTTTTAGGCCGTTAAATGGGTAGGCAAATACAAAGTTTGGGTAGGCAAATTATAGAAATGGACGATTGCGGAATGATTGAATTTTTGTGCTTGAGATTGTTTTATTTTGTTGCTTGAAATTAAAAAATGTATTCATTTAGCCGGGGAATGCCCCGAGGACATTTGTACTTATTCACCGGGGTATGCCCTGAAGTATCTTGTACGTGATGGATGTTTGTAATCAATGCCCTAGGCATCGGGTAAAGCATAGTTTAGGATAGTTAGAATAGTCTAGATTTTCTTGTCAGCATTTTTATTTTGGTATGTATTAAATTGGACTGGACACTATTTTCCGGACTTTTAAGTGTGTGGTTGTTTGTTTTCGTGTTTATGTGTTTATGTGATTTATTCACTTCATAGTGTTGTATTAGCCAATATACTCCACGAAGCGACTGTGGTTGAACCACGGGACCGAGAGGTGCCTAACACCTTCCCTTCGGTCAATAAAATTTCTTAATCGAAATCTTTGTTTGCAAATCAGTTTCAAAGAGTCAAAAATCATTTTGAAAAGGAATTTCCAAAGGTGACTTGGCACACCAGATTTATGTCAAGTGGCGACTCTAAGTTCAAATGAAAAAGAATCCTTTTCGAAATAAATTCTATCTTCTGTCACTTAATAATAAAAACTTTTTTCAAACATAAAATCTGTCTTCTTTTTTTTTTGTAAAAAAGGGTGTGACACTAGTACGGACCCAATATATGTTATTTTTGTCTCAATTTATGTGACACGAATAAAAATTTAAATAACTAATTATATTTTTAGATATTTTAAACCGTTAGCTGTTGTAATTTATAATGATCTTTTTGATGTTGTAATTTACTATTTTAAGTTGTTAGGTATTTTAAGTTATAATACTCTCCTTGTCTAAACTTTTGTGGCATTTCAATTATATTTTAAAAATAATTTAAATTTTTAATTATTGTAATTTACAATATTTTTTCTTCTATTCCAATTTAAGTGACACTGCTATAATTTTAAGAGTCAACCAAATATCACAATTGAAGTAGCGAAGCAGACATGTCTTAAATGACTCATAATAATTAATTAGAAGTGATATAACAAAATTGTTGTACAACTTGTGAAAAAAATTTAATTGGTCATTATATAAGATGTCAAGTTAACTTAAAATATCAAGAGTTAACTTCTCATTTTATTTTAATTTTATTTTTTATTAAATATTATTAATTTTTTAATACTTAGATGACTTATAATAATTAATTAGGGGTGATATAGTAAAATTACCATTGCAACAGTTGAAACAGACATGTCATAAATGTGTATTTTGTTTTTTTAATTAAACATGATTAATTTTTTAATACGTAAGAGTCAATCATATATCACGATTGAAGTAGTGAAGCTGACATGTGTTAAATGACTCATAATAACTAATTAGAAGTGATGTAGCAAAATTTCTATAAAAATTACTTGTGAAAAAATTTAAGTGAACCTCATATAAGGTGTCAAATTAATTTAAATGATTAAGAGCTTATTTATCATTTTATATATATTTTATTTTTAATTAAATATTATTATTATTTTTTAATACTTAGATGACTTATAATAATTAATTAGAGGTGATATAGTAAAATTACAATTGAAACAACTAAACCAGACATGTCATAAATATTTATTTTATTTTTTAATAAATACTATTAATTTTTTAATACATAAATAACATGTAATAATTAATTAGGGCTAATATAGTAAAATCGCAGAGGAAACAGACACGTCGACGAAGAGGTGCCTGGTTATGTGAAACAAATTATATTTTAAGTTGTTAACTACTGTAACTTATAATATTTCTTATGTAATTTTTAAATAATTTATGTTATTCTTCTTGTCCAATCTTTTGCGGCATTGATAGTTAATTATATTTAAAAAATAATTTAAGTTTTTAATTATTCTGAGCTATAATACTTTTTCATCTATTCCAATCTAAGTGACAGTGATATAACTTCGAGAGACAGGCAAATATTTTATATATTTTAAATTTTCAAATTGATAATTGTTGTGATTTATAGTATTTTTTGAAATATGTAGCAGATTAAATTTTTTTTAGGTATTTTAAATTGTTACCTATTGTAATTTATAATACTTTTTATGTAATTTTCAAATAATATATATTATTCTCCTTGTCCAAACTCTTGTGATATTGATATGGGGGCCTTTCCTTACTCTTTCTTTATCAGGTTATAATGATTTTTGTGATTTGTTTTTATTCTTTCTCTAATTATATTTTAAAAATAATTTAAGTTTTTAATTATTCAAAATATTTTTCTTCTATTCCAATTTATGAGGCACAATGTATAGATGACCATACTAATTAATTAGAGGTAATATAGTAAAATCACCATTGAAGCAGTGAAGTAGAAAATGACTTAAAATAACTAATTAGAAGTGATATAATAAAATTACTATAAAAAAATACTTGTGAAAAAACTAAGTGAGCCTCATATAAAACGTCAAATTAATTTAAACCATTAAGAGTTAATTTATTATTTTATATTTGTTTTACTTTTTTATTAAATATTATTAATTTCTTAACTTTTAGATAATTTATAATAATTAATTAGGGGGTGATATAGTAAAATTACGGTTGAAACAACTGAAACAGATATGTTATAAATATCTATTTTATTTTTTATTAAATATTATTAATTTTAATACGTAGATAATAACTTATAATAATTAATTAGTGGTAATATAGTAAAATCACGGTTAAAGAAGTCGAAGTAGACATGTCATAAATATCTATTTTATTTTTTATTAAATATTATTAATTTTTTAATACATAAATGACTTAGAATAATTAATTAGGAATAAATAAGAATAATCTTTAACAATATGTAATTTCAATCAATTAACATGAGACATAACAATATGTAATTTCAATCAATTCCAAAAAAAAAAAGAAAAATCAAAATGGAACCCTCAGGATAGAAAAGGTAAGTAAAAGTTGTTGGCTTATTCAAGTAGTAATAAATAGAATATGCTCTGGTCTTGTTGTACGAAATTGAAAAAGTACAATCATATAAAGCAACGTTTTACAATATCTTTAAACTATCAGTACTTATAAAATGACAAAAATGCCCTTACCATATAAAAGAATGACAAGAAGCACACATGTTGACAAACTCGTGTGTGCTTCTTCACTCTTTTAAATAGTAGTAAAAAGACATTTATGCCTACAAAGAGAGCCAAGGCTTCTAGCTTACTCTTGTGAAGAGTTTCATCATGACTCACAACATTTCATTTCACATACTTTTTTTCTGAAAGAATACATAGGCAAACCCCTGAATGTTTTGACTTTTTCAGTATTGGCACCTCAATTAGGTCATGCACCTATTACACCCTTTTATCATTCATTAAGAGTGTTAATTAAGCACAATTGTTGACATGACGCTGACATGGTATGGCATGTGTAATACACTCTCCACTAGGAGAGTGAGAAATCATAATTAATCCAAAAATTTAAACATAAAAAAACACAACCAATCAAAAAAATACATATAGAAGAAATAAAAAAGGAAAAAAAATGAGTTATCATCTTCTCCATTGTATCCCTGTTATGACTCCACCATCTTCCTCTTCCATAAATCTTTAAATATAGTATTTTATACCTTCAAATTGCATCTGGAATCAATGGTGTTTTTTTGTATACAATAAAATCCAATCAATGACTTTTTTTGATTGGTTCTTCAATAACCCGTTATTGGTTCTTCAAAATTCATTATTTTTCAACAATGACTTTTTAAATATAAATTTAAATTTGAATTTCATAAATAACAATAAATTTCATCAAAAAAATATCCAACACCATCCACTATAATATGAAAATAATTCACCTTTGTTGATCTAAAATCCGAGTAGTAATATATTTGTAGCAATTGTAAAATACACACTTAGATTTTTGTTTAATCATTGTTGGTATTGTTTTGGTGGAGAAATGAAGAAGTGAAGTGAGGTCTTTTTTTTTTCTTCTGAATAAAAATTATGTTTGACAAGTGAGAAAAATTAAAAGAAGCAAAAAAAGTTGGAAAAAGTTCTTCAATGGCACAAAAAATTAGAGATAAGTGAAGAAGAAGAAGAAGATACAAAAATAATTTATTTTTTCTTCTTTTTTGTGCTCAAACGACAAGAAAATGGGTGTTTGAAAGGGAAAGGGGTAGGATTGGGTAGGCGGCAATGGGGGTGGGGTGTATTAATGGGGGGGTTTCTCTTCTTCTTTTTTTGGACTTAGATTTAATTATATTAAAAAATTATTATTATGATTATTGTAAGTTAAAATGTCATGTGTCTTTACTTGATTTGTCACTTTGCCACATCATTAGCGTGTGTATTATACATATTTTATATTTTTTGCCACATCAGCACATTGTGCTTAATTGACACGATTTGTAAATGATAAAAGAGTTCAATAGGTACATAACCTAATTGAGGTGCCAATACAAAAAAAGTTAAATATTTCAGGGGCCTATCTATGTATTTTGCCTCTTCTTTTTTTTTGAAATAACCTCTTTCATTATATCAAATTTCCTTAATCTTTCCACCAGCATAATTTTGATTTTAAACTATAATCAATGACCAATTCAACTACCATAAAATTCCAAAAAATGGTTCCATTCAATACATAAAGAAATCCCTTTTATGTTATATGTATAATCTCATACTTACATACAAAAGGAATTTAGTTGTGTAATTGAGTGTATGCAAGGTGAAAAAAAATTCTATAAAACTGACATGTATTCAGAGACGACAACACTTGAAATTTTTGGAGTCTTTTCATACTCAATAGTACAGTTCAAAACACAAGTACATTACCAACATGGGTTGTGGTGCAGTGGATGGGGCTGCTCCACCCTTAACCAAAGGTCGAGGGTTCGACCCTAGGTATGGAGAAAACTCTGTTGGGAGCGCCGCCATCTTAATGGGCCCTGCTGTGCGCGATCCAGATTAGTCGAGGCTCCAATGTGGGCACTGAATACCGGATGGGAAATAAAAAAAACTACATTGAAATTCTTAATATTTTCTTCCATACATATTTTATCCTATATAATAAGTCAGAGTGTGGCTGGTGAATCAGACATGACACCATCGACATGTCTGCTTATATAAGAAGGGCATTTTGGTCGTTTTCAACTGCTTTTTCTCTTATCATATAGCCGTTTGACTTTCTTCCTTATCCATTTTCACCGCTAACTTTTACCTTCTTTCTACTTCGGTTTTTCTTCTTAATTTTGATTGAGCAAAGATTGGTATTTTTACGAGTTTGAAGTTTGTTTCTTGTTTGTCTTTTATTGTTATCAAGGTAATTGCATAATAATTTTATTTTAAAATCTGCGATATTGTCTTTGTTGCTCTAATTTTGCATGGTTCTGACAAATTCTTGAAAAGTAAATTCTTCTATCACAGAACAAAACCCACAAAGCTAAACTCTGTAGACACTAGATTAACCAGATTTGAAATTAATTCTTTTCGGAACAACCAATTCAATTACACACACAGAAAAAGGTTTTGAAAAAGGAATGAATAAATATGCAATTAACTTACCTTGTGTTGAATAAATAAATCCAAAAAGAGGATGAATTTGTAGGGTTGTGGGGCCAAATTTCTGCACTATTATATTTTTAGCTAAAGGCCAATTTAGCAATAACTTACTTTGTGCTTGCTATTCTATTTTCTTTAACTGCTCATTCGCGCTGCGATTTTGTACATATTTTTACTTTTTGAATTTTGATATCATGTGTTTGGATGTTTAGTCATAAATAGAAAGGGAAGCGTACCTGTTCTGAAGAAAGAAATGATAAAATTAAGCAGCGACGGCGTGAAATGTACAGGGACTATGCCAGCTGATAAAAAAGAAAAGAACTTCCTTCAACAATGAAGGGCTTCCAATCACTCTAGACCACAAAATAAAAGAAGCAATTTCCCTGGGATGGCAGCTTCATCTGAATTTAATTTGCACTTGATTCGCCAAAAACTTGACGGAACTCCACCCTTATGTCCTCAATGGGAAACAGGTTCGGACACTAATATTTTTAAGTTCTCCATAATAATAGAAAAGCATTTTTGTAGTTACAACATTGTATGCATTTACCTTGATCCTTTATGCATCAATATGGCTGTATTGATATCTGGTATTGAAAATGTGTGTACAGTGATTAATTCCACTGCCTGTCACTCTGACAAAAATCATACAGATGGATCTTCTATTTTTGAAATTTATAATCTTGAATTACAATATTTAAAGTTGTAGATTGTGCTTAACGACCAATCTTATATAAGAAAATGCAACACCCCGCATTTTCGAGCTAGAAATTGAACTGTTGTTCTTACGTGTGTAAACTCTAATTTCATGGTTTATATTTAAATTCATGTGTCATGATTTTTCTTCTAGAATATAAAGTGATTATGAGATGAAAAATGTGCAAAGAAATCGGTTAAAGCAAAGTTGAGCTAAGAATTCTTCATTCGTCCAAAGTTTGATATTTGATTCTACGAGGGTCCAATTTGAACGAGTATAACTTTTTATATATGTGGAATTTTTCAGCTCAAGACCCAAAAAATTATAGATAATTGAATTAGCTTTCCAACTATATCAATTTCGCCTAAATCCAATAACCGAACAAAAAGTTATGGCACTTTCTGTGTGAGGCAGTAAGCCGACGTTATAGCAATGCGACGTATCAGCCAGCGCATTACGGAATTATTTCACATGCTAAATCAATTTCTAATGGTTCTAGGGACATTGTGGTTACTTTCCCTCACCCAAATTCCATCCATAGCATAAAATTTCAGCCCAAAAGCATCAATTGCCTCTTAAATCAATTTTCTCTCAAAAGAAAAAACCCTAACCCCTTCTCCAAGAACAAGATTCAATTTTTCTACTCAAAGATCAAGAATTCAAGCCTTCCAATTCAAGATTCTCAAGAAAGGTTTCAAGATTAGGCTTTCAATCTTCAAACTAATCAATATAAGGTACGTGGAGCTATCCTAAATTACATGGGTATATGTTTTACGATTTCTATAAGCCTTAAAGATGTATATGCATGTATATACTATGAGTTTTGGTAAATTGTTTTTAAGAGCGTGCATTGGGAAATCAATTCAATAGAATTATAAAATTGTTATGGGGTTTTCTATAAGTTTGATTTATAAATCTCGTGTTTGTTGTGATTTGAAATCGAAAGATGGCTTATGAATGTAACATGTGAAATTCCACCCCCTATGATGAAATTTATGAACCTTGCATGATATAAATTGTGAATTATTTTTGAGAGCATAAATTAAGAGCCCCTCTTTTTATCATGAAATTATGTATAACCAATGTCGGGGGCTGATTTGTGAATAATGAGAAACTCTTGAGTTTTAAATATCTCCTTAATCATTATGCATGAGTAGAATAAATGGAATAGCCACTATGTTTTCAAGATTCTTAAAAAGAGTGTGTTTGAATGAGTTTCTTGTGATTTTGATAATGAGAACTCTGGTGTAATTGGATAAATCTTTCGGTGGTAATTGTACATGTTTGAATAAGAAGGGTTGTGGAATTCATATGATATGAATGACTTGCAAGTTTGGGTATAACGATACCCTATTGTGATGAGCCCTTAACAGAATGAGAAAGATTTGTTATTAAGCATGAGTTGTTTTTCAAAAAGAGTTATATGGTTACCCGAAGAAAGCACGAGTCAGAAGACTCTATGCTGGAAATTGTGATTTGCCGATACGGGATTATGGTACCCTGCTGTGTGATCTTGTGTACCTTGTATTATGTCATCCCAATTCGGGACTATGGTTAGGATCTCTGCTTTGTGATCTTGTGCCCAACCAAGACATATTGACTTGACTAGGTTATTTTACACCCTGCTTTTAGATCTTACGTATTCTCCCACCTATAGATACTCCAATCCTTACGGCTAACTTGGATTGGGGGCTTGGCCGCCAAGTTAAGAGAGGATTCCATATAGCCCGTGGAATTTTTGATTGTAGGGTGTACCATCTAGCTCAGAAGAAAAATAAAGAATGGGTCATGGTTTCAAAGAAATACTTCAGTCTTTTAACTATGCTCATGTGTTTTCATATATCATATGTAAAAATATTTTATAAATTTCTTTCACTTATGTTGTATAAAAGTTGATTATTTTGGATTGCTCTGCGTACCAGTACATCTATATTGACCCCCTATATTTCAGGATTCTGAGACACAATCCTGGGGTCCCGTTGAGCAGTAGATTGATTTGTCAGAAGTTTGCAGCTAGTGAGCCTTCCTTACTTCAAAAGTCCTGAATTAGAACTTGTTATTATTATTTTATTTTGATTCATGGTCTGACTGAGGGCCTTGTCCTAGATTTTCAGACAGATGTCATTTTCAGTTGTTAGAGATTTCGCAGACTAGTGTCAGGTGTTTTGAATGTTTCATGAATTCATTTTTTTACTGTTCAGTTAAAGAAAAAGATAGTGACCATGTTTCCATCTTGGTTTGTTTTTCTGCTAATTTACTATATTGTATGAATGTTATGCATGATTTCCAAATAGAGAAGGAGCACCCGAGCCTTCATGGTTCGAGAGGCTCTTTACGGCCAGGGTCCCAGCTCGGGTCATGACAAACTTGTTATTAGAGCATGGGTCATGGTCCCAGGGTATCTGCAAAATCGTGTCTAGTAGAGTCTTGCTTATAGGTGTGTTGTGCACCACACTTATAATCAGGAGGCTACCGGGTATTTAGGAGTTATTTCTTATTCTTTCATACTCTAGTTTGTGCCATATCGTCGTCCATAAGCAATTTATCCAAATTCCTTCCTTGTACAAAGTTCTTGGGCCATGCCTCGTTGTCGAGGCGATACAAGTCTAAGAGTCTAGCTCCGCCAGCGAGGTAGTTCTTTCTTATTGAGTTATCCATAAAGTTATGATATAGCACACAGACTAGAGAGGAGTCCATTAGTGCTTCAAGGTGTATTGATTTGAGTGTATACCTTTATCCTGATGAAATTATGTTTTTCATCTTGAGGTTCACAGTGTATTTAGTCCCCATTTAATAATTCTTATTTCGAATGTCATGTTTAAGGGTAATGACGTGTAGCAGAGTGTTGGAACTATATTTTCACTCGGGTAGTAGTATATGTCAAAGAATCATGACATATTGGTAGTGAGATGGTCCAGAAGTTGGTGACATAAAGTCACATAGTTAGCAGTTAGAGTGAGGGAGACATTTGCATAAATAAATAGTTTAGTTGTATAATCATGGATTGAGGAGTGGGTTGCCACTGTATAGTGATGGACTAATGTGGTAGCAATATTTGTAAAAAAATATGGTAGTCTGTGAAGGAAGTTACTAGATATGATTTTTATTTATTCGAATTAGGGAAGGATCTCATAATGGATAGTTATGGTGGTTGTATAAATCATTTATAAGTTTGAATGAAGAAGGGTAGATTAGTCAATAAGTTGTGGATAGAGACCCATTGATGTTTATGGGATGTGGAGATAGTGAGAATGTATGCATGGGTAAGTAGACTTAGTGTGAAAAGGTATGTAGTGGATTCTAAGTTATAATAGTGAGTTTATGGAGAGGATGTGATTGTAGGTAGTAGTTAAGTGAAATTTCCCCAACTTGATAGACTAGTATAGTATATGGCATACTTTATCGGTGGTACATAATTGATTATAGACTATAGGCTTAAACTTGAGATGTGGGTAGTGGTGGATAGTAGCTTAAGATTAGTGATGTATGTTTTGTGGGAATGAATTAGTAGGCTTGATGTGAGGTGTGAAATAGTCTAGGTTGGAAACTTGTGAAAAACAAGAAGTGGATATTGTGATATTTATGTACATGAGCACTAGTGTTAAAATGATGAATTGTGGGAAAGTCATTAAGTGTATAATAGCGTGAGTATATAAGAATAAGTTGAACCCCAGATAGTATATTGTTAGATAAGGTTGTATGGTATAAGTGGCATGTGTACCTAGCTTGTGCTTTTAAATTTTGTAGTACGGAGAAGTCAGGGGAATTATTGTATAGTGTTTATTAAAGTTAGACTTGCGGAAATATAGGTAGGCAATATGCACCTTTGGTATAGTTGTACAAATTTCGTTAAGTTGTAAGTTTTGCGAATAGAGGTTTAATGTGAGTATCTTAAGTGGTAAAGAACAAGTGGTTATGTGATAAGGGGTGTTGATATGTATACCCAAGTAGGTATGAGTTGTGGGGTGATGGCTATAGAGGCTAGCAAAAGTTAAAAGTAGCATTTACAGAAATCAAGGCCTTCAGAGTATAGTTCTTTAGGGAGAGTTTAGAGTTTAAGTATGTGATGATGTCTCTTTTATGTTGAGAGTTGCGGCTATAGATTTTGATATGGGGTTGTGTCCCTAAGTCTAGGAGACTGACTTTGCTCTCAGGGGGAGATAATGGATTAAAATAGTTTCCAAATTTTCTTGTGGAATCAAGTTTCTAGTAAAAATCATGATCAATCAATTCCTGTTCAAGCATAATCCTCCTACTTCGGTTTGAATAGACATCTACCAATGTCTTGTGTATTCAAGTCTTGCTGATGCCTATAGTTTGAGTTCTCTATGGACACATGCTTATGATCGGACCTCCAAACTAGAAAAAATTATGTCTCTCAGTGATCCAGTCTTTCATGTATTCAAGCCATATGTATTGTGCTTTGTGATCCATAAAATTCTATCTCTCAGCATGCTTGGTCCTAAGAAAATATGTTTCTATATGTCACCGATTCATCCTATGTCGGGTTTAGCCAAACTGATAAAGTTTATGCAAACTCATGGCAAATCTCAGTTCCTTAAATGAGGAGCAATCGCTTCAAGTGGAAATCTTTGTCTTAGTTGTAATGTAACATCCCATAGTATTCTCGACTCAATACCACTCTTAGTTGCATGTATGGAGAGCTTACAACCTGAAAATTTTTCTAATTGTTAAAAGACTTAGTCATATTTATGAGCTCTTAACTTCCATGATTTTCAAATTGATCTTCCCGACCCCAAAACATAGATTTTTGAGTTGATTCATGATTAGCGGTGTGAAGGGGGTGTCTTAGGAAATTTTTAGATTTTTCAGATGACGTTTGAGTCATGTTTGGATGATCAAAATAGTGGGCCAAGAATCGCGTCGGTAGGGATCGATGCGGCACATCATTTAACACATCGGGTGCCCAAGTCGTCTTACTAATTTTTGGGTCCAGGAGGGTAATTCAGTCTTTTTTCCTTGTTTTATATTGATATATGCACCAATGTTTTCTTACTGTGCTCTATCCTAAGAATTCATGATGTATTGTGTTTCTTCCGAACGGCTCTCTACTTATAATCCAAACACTTGATATAGGAAGTACTTCATAATCGTATCATATCTTCACCTCATGTCCCACCTTAAGTAGATTAACAGATATGGGTTATAATTGAGTAGTATTTCTTCTATTCATGATGCTTGTGCTCGAGTCCCATAATGACCCTCCATATAATAGTATGATGGTGACTGTGGAAGCATGGTGATGTGTTAGGTTGGGGAGTAAATGTTCTTGAAGGTGAAAAATTTGATGTGAATTCTCGAGCTAAGGTTATAGGTGAAAGGGAAAAGAAGAAGATGAACTTTTGTTAAGTGAAATAGCTAAGAAGGAGGAATGTGGCAAAAATATTTGTGAGAGTGATTGAAATTGTTGGTCTTAGTGGGGAGATCCATTTAGTGGGTGTAGTAATGATTAGGCTTGAATGTTGTGGTTGCTGAAAACACAACCCATGTACTATGTGGTTAGTATTCCTTGAATTAAAACCCGAGGGTGTTTTACGATAGTGATAAGGTGAGGTAATATTCTTAATGGGATGTAAAGTACGGGGTCCTATAGCTTAAGTTATCACCTTGTTACTTCGAGTTAGGCTTCAAAATAAAAGCACTTTACAGCGAAACTCAAACTTTTATGGTTAGATGTGTGATATGAGAATTGTAAGATGGAAAGGACGAAGTATGTTATTTAATGTGGGGCATAACCGAGTAATGCCTTTACGATAAGTCTATTCGTTGTATCATGAGAGGTGGAGAATGTTTCTATCCCTATCTTCTGCGAAATCTTATTTCGTGATTATTACCAATATGACTCAGGTCTATGTTTATTAAATAAACCCCTGCCTTATGTTGTGATGATTATGATTCATAAAACACATGTGCAAGATCATCCCTATGTAAAGTCTTATTATCCCATGTTTCATGCTTTCACGTTTCACTAGGGGTTTTCATGAAGCTCATTTGATGTCTTTACACATTTTGTTAAGGAAAAAGACTTAATGCGACACTTTTAGAGCTTCAACAAGTCCCTACCCATCATTCGGGTACGAATGATCCCAAGGGGAGATAATGTAATACTTTGCATTTTAGAACTAGAAATCGAACCATCATTCCTACGTGTGTAAGCTCTAATTCCATGGTTTATATTTAAATTCATGTGTCATGATTTTTCTTCTAGTATATGAAGTGATTATGAGGTAAAAAATGTTCATAGAAATTGCTTAAAGCAAAGTTGAGCTAAGAATCCTTCATTCGTCCAAAGTTTGATATTCGATTCTACAAGGGTCCACTTTGAACATGTATAACTTTTATATATGTGAATTTTTTAAGCTCAAGACCCACAAAATTGTAGATAATTGAATTAGCTTTCCAACGGTACCAATTTCTCCTAAATCCAATAACCGAGAGAAAAGTTATGGCATTTTTCGTGTGAGGCAGTAAGCCCACGTGATGCATCGGCCAGTGCATTTTGGAACTGTTCCATACGTTAAATCAGTTTCTAATGGGTCTAGGGGCATTTTGGTCACTTTTTCTCACCCAAATTCCGTCCATAACATAAAATTTCAGCTCCAAGAAGCATCAATTGCCTCTTAAATTAATTTTCTATCAAAAGAAAAAACCCTAACCACCTCTCCAAGAACAAGATTCAATTTTTCTACTCAAAGATCAAGAATTCAAGCCTTCAAATTCAAGATTCTCAAGAAAGATTTCAAGATTAGGTTTTCAATCTTCAAACTAATCAATATACGGTACGTGGGGCTATCCTAAACTACATGGGTAAATGTTTTACGATTTCTATAAGCCTTAAAGATGTATATGCACGTATAAACTATGAGTTTTGATAAATTGTTTTTAAGAGCATGCATTGTGAAATCAATTCAATGGAATTATGAAATTGTTATGGTGTTTTCTATAAGCCTGATTTATAAATCTCGTATTTTTTGTGATTTGAAATGGAAAGATGGCTTATGAATGTAACTTATGAAATTCCACTCCCCATGATGAAATTTATGAACCTTGCATGATATAAATTGTGAATTATTTTTGAGAGCATGAATTAAGAGCCCCTCTTTTTATCATGAAATTATATAGAACCAATGTCGGGGGCTGATTTATGAATAATGAGAAACTCTTGAGTTTTAAATATCTCCTTAATCATTATGCATGAGTAGAATAAATGGAATGGCCACTATGTTTTCAAGATTCGGAAAAAGAGTGTGTTTGAATGAGTTTCTTGTGATTTTGATAATGAGAACTTTAGTGTGACTGGATAAACCTTTCAATGGTAATTGTACATGTTTGAATAAGAAGGGTTGTGGAATTTATATGATATGAATGACTTGCAAGTCTTGGTATGACGATACCCTGTTGTGATGTGCCCTTAATAAAATGAGAAATATTTGTTATTAAGCATGACTTATGTTTTTAGAAGGCTAAAAATTAGGCTTAAAAAGAGGCAGATGGTTACCCGAAGAAAGTACGAGCCAGGAGACTCTATACTGGAAACCGTGATTTGCGACACAGGATTATGGTACCCTGCTATGTGATCTTGTGTACCTTGTATTATGGCATCCTAATTCAGGACTATAGTTAGGAGCCCTGCTTTGTGATCTTGTGCCCAACCATGACATATTGACTTAACTGGGGAATTTGACACCCCGCTTTGTGATCTTGCGTGTTCTCCCCCTTATAGATACTCCAATCCTTGCGGCAAACTTGGATTGGGGGCTTGGCCGCTAAGTCAAGGGCGGATTCCATATAGCCCATGGAATTACAGATTCTAGGGTGTACTATCTAGCTCAAAAGAAAAATAAATAGTGGGTCATGGTTTCAAAGAAATACTTCAAAGTCTTTTAAGTATGCCCATATGTTTTCATATATCATATGTAAAAAAGCTTTATAAATTACTCTCACTTATTTTGTATAAAAGTTGATTATTTTGGATTGCTCTGCGTACCAGTACATCTGTATTAACCCTCTATATTTCAGGATTCTGAGACACAGTCTTGGGGTCCTGTTAAGCAATAGATTAACTTGTCAGAAGTTTGCAGCTGGTGAGACTCCCTTACTTCGGAAGGCCTGGATTAGAACTTGTTATTGTTATTTTATTTTTATTCATGGTCTGACTGGGAGCCTTGTCCCAGATTTTCAGACAGATGTCATTTTCAGTTATTAGAGATTTCGCAGACTAGTGTAAGGTGTTTTGAATGTTTCATGAACTCATTTTTGTACTGTTCAGTTAATGAAAAAGATAGTGACCATGTTTCCATCTTGGTTTGTTTTTCTGCTAATTTACTATATTGTATGAATGTTGTGCGTGATTTCCAATTAGAGAAGGGGCGCCTGAGCCTTCATAGTTCGGGATGCTCATTATGGCTAGGGCCCCAGCCGGGTCGTGACATAAAACTTCTTATTTTAGGGTCAACTTCAAAACAGGATGATTCAACTACTGAACATCACAATATTAATTCGTACTGTGTCGCAAATGAAGGTTTCTTTTATTTAGATTAAAAGGTCATTTATACAATTGATTTTTGTTGGCTTAGGTTAGTTTAGTTATATGAAATCTTAAACACCCAGGTCGTAGATCCCGAGTATTTCGTTACTGCAACATCAACAACCTACCTAATAGCCCTTTCAAACTGAAAATTATGCTAAATTGTAAATATTGTAAGGTTAAAAATTTCAATATGAATCTCCAGGCTTTTGTTGTACTAATCGCTTTGTGAAACTAATTCATTATGATTGCCTATTGAATTGGCAAATCTTTACTTAGGAAATTTTAAGGAATCTAAACATTTTCATGCTTATATCAGAATGTATAACAATATGTTTGCAATCACCGCTCTTAGAGTGAATTATGATAAAACTTTAGCATCAAGAAACTGTGGTATTTACATATTTAGGGTTCGGGAAAAAATGTATCACTTTATTGATGACTTGGTACCATCGAACAGATCAGTGAAAAATATATAGTTATATTTTTATGATACAGCTAATGAGTTTGTGAATCGAATGGCATTCTCAGAAAACCTTAATGAATCAGTTATCAAAACTTTGATGGACATATTAAAAACCAACCTGTACTCTGTCTTTCTAAAATCTTTAACAGATATTACTGAATTATCAAACTTTTATATTGCATTAAAATGTGACTCGGTGTTAGATCAACGAATATATAACTTACCAACATTATCAGTGGTTGCGGCAATATGGATCGAAGATGAAAACAGTTCCAAAATGTCTTTACCACACATTTGCATTTATACCCATAGTAACAAAAGTCAATTGTTAATTATTATTACGGTTGTTATGATACATTGCAATATCCATTTTTATTTCCTTACGGTCAAAATGGATGGCACTGTGGTATTAAAAAAGTTATTCAAAGAAGTAATATATTTAGGCGTGGACTTTACTGTGAACATGATCAGTTACCAGGTACAGATAATATTTGTTCAGTTAAGATGCTCCTTGACGTGGAAGCTCAATTTTTGAAAAAGAAGAAACAAAAGAGAAATATTGTGTCGTGTCGTGAATATTATTGCTACAAATTTTAAATGAGAGATGATGACAATAATGAAATTTTACATGCCGGTAGATTATTCCAACAATACTCTGTTGATGAACTGATTAAGCTTGACACTCAAAGATTAGATTTTTTTTATTTAATCAAGACTTATTTAGAGTTGATATGTTATCTGGAATGGTTGATATGCTAAGACAAGGAGAGAGAGAGGCATCCAAAATTGGTAAGAAAAGTTTTCTTCCTGTAAGTTTTACGGGGGTCCCTAGAAATATACGATGAAGATATATGGATGCTATTGCATTAGTACAACATTACGAAAAACCTGACATATTTATGACAATGACTTGTAATCCCTGTTGGCTAGAAATAGCTTGTACATGTATTGGTAACAGATAAGGTACAAAACAGACCTGATTTAGTTAGCCGAGTTTTTAGAGCAAAGGTAGAAGAAATGAAAACTGATATATTAAAAAGAAATATTTTTGGAAAAGTTGTTGCTTTTATGTATACTATTGAATTTCAAAAACGTGGTCTTCCTCATGCTCATTTTCTTATTATACTTAATACCGAATATAAATTGTTGACTTCAGAAGTTTATGATAAAATTGTTTGTGTTGAATTACCTGATTATGATACGAATGCTTACTTATACTCACTTGTTATTACAAATATGATGCATGGACCTTGTGGTAATTTAAATCCTCAATGTCTGTGTATGAAGAAAAAAAGATATTGTATGTTTGAATATCCAAAAGAATTTGCTGATCACACATCAAAGGGAACAAATTCTTATCCAATCTATCAAAGACGAAATATTGGTAAACTCGTGAAAATTAGAAAACACTTTCTAGATAATTCGTGGGTGGTTCCTTACAATCCATATTTATTAAGCAAATTTAATTTCCATATTAATGTTGAAGTTTGTGCTGATATTAAAGTTATGAAATATAGTTACAAATATATTTGTAAATGATATGATAAAATTATCTTCTTTGTGCATGTTGATGATCCGATCATTGAATTAGACGAAATCAAAGAATATCAATTTGCTAGATGGGTTTCAACGCCAGAGGCAACTTGGCGTTTATTTGCTTTTCCTATTAGTGAGATGACTCCAACTGTTTACCATCTTCAATTACATCTTAAAGGAGAATAATTTGTGTCTTTCAAAAGTACAGAAAAGATAAATACGATTGTAAATAATTCAATGATAAAAAAAATAATGTTGACAGAATTCTTTTTAAGGAACAGAGTTAATCGGGAAGCCCAAAATTTAAACTTGTTTTACGCAAAATTTCCACAATATTTTGTTTGGTCCAAACAAGATAGAATGTGGACATGACGAAAGCAAGGCACTGTTATTGGGCGTGTTGTAACACGTCATCCGACAGAAAGAGAAAGATATATCTTAGATTACTTTTAATGAACATTCGAGGACCAAAATCATACAAGGATTTACGAACTGTAAATGAAGTTTTTTGCACTACATTTAGAGAGGCAGTAGAAAGAAAAGAATTATTACAATGTGACAATAACTTAG
The DNA here is from genome assembly GCF_002878395.1 of Capsicum annuum. NCBI lineage: Eukaryota > Viridiplantae > Streptophyta > Magnoliopsida > Solanales > Solanaceae > Capsicum > Capsicum annuum. The sequence goes on along the minus strand of NC_061120.1, from coordinate 176,030,441 downwards.
TAGATTGTTTGTCAGAGGCTGTAAGATACCAAATGCCTAATAGTTTAAGGCGCTTATTTGCTACACTACTGATATATTGTAACCCCGCTAACTCAAAAGAACTGTGGCATCAATTTGAAGATTCTATGTCTGATGATTTTAAAATTTTACCAAATGTCAGTGAAAAACAAATTCGTTATATGACTTCAAATCATATCAATGATATTTTGCACTTAATGGGTCGTGACATAAATGAATTCAACCTTGTACCAGAAAGAATTTTGGCACCGTCCATTGCTAGAGAAGCTACAGATTGTCATTTTGAAAGAAATATAGTTGTAATAGATGAAGATATGTTATTGCAAACAAAATTGAATGGTGACCAACGAAAAGCATATGATATTATTCTTGACAGGATATTTATGAACAAGTCGGGAGCATTTTTTATTGATGGCCCGGGTGGAACTGGCAAAACTTTTTTATATCGTGCATTATTAGCTGCTATACGATTAAAAAGATTTGTGGCTTTAGCAACTACAAGTTCTGATGTTGCTGCTTCAATTCTTCCAGGAGGACGAACTGCTCACTCCTGTTTTAAATTTCCATTCATATCGATTGATAATTCTCTTGTAACATTAATAGGCATAGTTCACTTGCTTCATTGATCCGTGACGCCAAATTAATTGTTTGGGATGAAGTTTTAATGGAAAAAAACTTATAGAGGCATTCGATTTACTATTGAAAGACCTGATGGATACAAAAACACTCTTTGGTGGAAAATTAGTGGGTTTTGGTGGAGATTTTCGAAAAACTCTTCCAGTTATTCGTAGTGGCAAAAAGGAGGATTTCATACAAGAAAGTTTGTTCTACTCTGATATTTGGAATCGACTTGAAAAATTGTGATTATCAATAAACATGTGAGCAAGAACTGATCACACATTTTCTGAATACTTAATGCGGATTAGAAGCGGAAAAGAAGACACAAATTTCCAAGGTAAGATTGAAATTCCTGATTGTTTTACTATTCCTTTTGTTAACGAGAAAGAATATTTAAATCTTTTATTTAGAACAACATATCCAAATTTGTATACATCTTCTTGTGATATGACTTTTATGACATCTGATGAAATAAATGATATGCTCATTAGTCAATTTTCTGGTGAATCCAAAACATTTATAGCATTTGATGAAACCACTGAAACGAATGATCAAAGCCAATATGAAGATTTCTTGCATAGTTTACATCCTCCTGGTTTACCTTCATACAAATTAACTTTAAAAATAGGTTGTCCAGTTATCTTATTACGAAATTTGAATCCATCTGAAAGCTTGTGTAATGGTACACGACTTATATGTCATAATTTTGACAAACATCTCATAAATGCTACAATTGCAAGTGGTGATTTGAGAAACACTCATGTATTTATTTTTAGAATGCCGTTATTATCCCCACAAGATGAAAACCTGCCTATTCCTTTTGAAAGAACATAGTTCCAAGGTCAAACTTTAGACTCGTTGGAATCTATTTACGAGAGCTTATTTTTTCTCATGGTCAACTTTACGTTGCTTTATCACGGGCCAAAAACTCAAATTCTATAAAAATCTTGATTCGACCGCCAACAGCAGATAGCAATGATGATCATACAACATACAATATTGTATATGATGAAATTATTCAAGCTGTTGCACTATAAATTGAATATTTTACTAACCTACTGTTCTGAGATTGTAAGTAGCAATAAACTTCATATTTTGAACTTAAAATGTCATCTTCTAACAGTTAGGAATGGAAAGTACATTAGAAACACTTTGTGGACAACCCCATGGAGATAAACAAGTAGACATGCTGGAAATCTACTGGCAAAGATCCTGCATAATACTCAATACAACTGCATTAGCTTTAATATTTCTCTACGTATTTGCCGCTCAAATTCTGAAATTCATTGGGCAGCCTATTGAGATATCAAAATGGGCAGGTAAATTTTCTCTTTGGATGATTCCCAATTATTTGCCTACGCAATTAACTTTCCCATTTTCCTACAAGCACAAAGCAAAATAATGGTTATGGCCATTATAACCGTCGTGGTGTTAACTGAACATACATTGTTGAGTTGGTCGTTGGTGATGAAAATGAGTTTGAGGTTGGTGGTTAGTGTTGTATTGCTAAATACATCTTGGTGGTTCATGGTGCTTGCGCAGTTTTGTTGCATTTTATGGAAGACTTGTGGTGAAGCTTAGTCTGTTTTTTCTTTGAAGGCCTTTTTTAATATTTGTAGATTTGTTACGTTGTCTCTTCCATCTGGTGTAATGATCTGGTGAGCGTCAAAATTCTGCAGGTCTCCTCCATTTCTAAGTATTTATCACACATATTTTGAAAATTAGATCACATCAGCATCTAAGATATATGTATTGATTAGTTACTATGTTGATATAAGAAGAATTGTAATTTATACGCTCTTCGTCTAAGATTTATGTGGTACAATTTAACTTGAGGAAAAGACGGAAGGGTAACAAAAGAGTGACAAAACAGTCAAAGAGCTTATTGTATCTCCTCTTTTACCAGATGAGTTATTTTGTTATTTAGTACTTTTGGTGTCAAGAAAATATTATATGATGCACGAAGTTGAATCGTAAGCACGTAGATAGGAGAATGATACGTACAATTCACATAAAAGAAAGGGGTCAGAGGACTAATTGGGTGATGCGTGAGTACAGACTGATTGATGAGGAGTTACAAAGAGCTGGAATTCCTCAGCTGTGGGTTCTAATTTTCTTTTTCATTTTTATTTTGCATTTTAATTAAGGGTGTTCGTATATAATCAGGTCTTCGGAAAAATAGTAACTTTGTTTCAATTTGTATAAAATTAATTATAAGCATCTCACGTCCTTATCCAGTTCCCTCAGAGCTGCTTCCGGAGGGAAATAGAAAAATGCTGAAGGTAAGTAGTTAAATGGACAGAGTGAATGCAAATTTTCTTTCTAATCCTTGCCCTTGTTTGTGAGTGATTGCGGGATTGTGTTTCCCCTTTTTGGGCCGTAATTCCTGTTCGTTTAATTTGCCTACATAGTTACATTACCTTTTCTTATTTCTTCTCTTTTTTGGGGGGCGAAAAGGATGCATTCGTTCTATGTAGAGTCTTCCAGAAGAGCGGTGCAGGGCCAAAGAATGGGGAACAGTATGAGGCACCAGTTATAGATGAGGAATGGGAGGAAGATGAGTTACAACTGCTTCCGAAGGATGAGGCTGCTGAGGAATTTATATTTGGTGATGATATTTATTTAGATGCAAATGAACTTGACCAGGTATATATAGCGGATGAATATGTTATCTTTTCCTTTGTTTTCTGCATGTCTAGGTGATGTCGAAACCCTAGCAACAAATGGGTGGAAAAGCAAAAGTTTTTTTTTAATTTAAAAAGAGATCAGCGAAAAAAGTAGTGAAAACGACTGTTTCTCTAAAAATATGCCAGACATTATTTTGTGCATGTCCAATTTTGTTGTATCTCTTATTTGTCAAGCTTTACAGTCCTTTGAAACTTAATCCTGCTGAAATTTTGTAGAATCCTACAAGAAGGTTTAACCTATATGTTCTGATTTTTGGTAATTCTTCTCTTTCACGCAGATTCTTGGAACAGGCGCAGCTGTGGCGGCTCTTCCTTTGGAAGCCTCCTTGCTTTGACGTGTCTGGGGGTGTTTTCTTCTGTGGTTTTATAAGCCTGCAACTTGCTTCATGTTTTCTTGACAACGATGGCATTGTGCTGCTGGACAATGGCGCTCAAGTGATTTGTGATGAGCTTGATATTTTTAGCTAAAAGCAAAGAAGACACTTAACAACTTACCAATATGTAACAGATAATTTGGTTTCACAGAGTGCAGCTTTGGTGCTTCTCCACAATCCAAAACTAGCAGCACATTTGGAAAAGTGATGTGATTAAAACTGTCGCTTTTGTTGGTTCACTATTTTTTTCGTCCCGTCTCTGTCTTTATTCTTATTCTCATACTATCGCACTATCTAAATCAATAATAATGCTATTGGGTACCATAAAGATAATTTCAACTAACAGTTATTTGTTGATTAATATGCTACATACATCAAAACCAAAGCGAAACATGCATTCTGCTTAATATCAGGTTCAATGTTCAACAATAAGAGAAGATTAATATATAATGTCAAGTTTGAATGTAAAATTTTGTAAGATTCATAGCAAAATTAGGCGGTGGGCCCGTGAAAAGCACGGGCATACCTATCTAGTATATATAGAAAGACAGTTTAGGGGAATTTTTTGTAGACCTCCAATTTAATGGTGAAGCTTTCCTCGAAGCTAATGATCTTTCAAATCCTGTTGAGGTTGACAGCTCTGGTTACGACATGCTCGAGGAATACCTTACTTACTTTGACGCAAATGACGACTTCCAGAATATGAGTTTTGATCCTTCAGTTTTGTTCGGAAATGATGATCAAATTTCTGATCAAGCACTGCTGGCTGAGAAGGTAACTTTATTTTCAAGCTTCACTCTCTCTTAGCCCGTCCTATTGTTCATGCTGGAGTTACAATGATGATGACAAAGATAACAACAATTTGTTGTTAGTTTGATCAGACCTTTTCCTTCTTTCATGAATTTACAGTACTTATACAATGTAACTTGCTCTGCTGAAATACTCTGGGGTTGTGCTCCTTCCATATATAATAAACCCCTGCAGTCAGATCCATCTTGCATGTGTCTATTATGTAGGTAATCATTTCATCTAAATGCACATTCTCCCGTGCAACCTGTTTCTTTTTCATGATCAAATACATTAAAAAATCTTTTTAATAATATGCAGCGTTGAAACTTAGCTCCCACCTTTTTTGTTTCCTTGATAATTCGAATCCCAGAACCTCAAGATTGGAACTGGAAGATACTCACCTAGAGCAACTCCTCTGGTCCTTCTAAGAATTTTAGTTCTTAACCCTTATCACAAATTGGAGGTTGCTTATGTAGCTCAGATACCCTGAGGCAGATTCAATGTAGTATATTCTGGACTACTACATTCTGCACTTATAATTGCAGCAACTCCGCTGGTCCTTCTAAGAATTTTACTTCTTAACCCTTATCACAAATTGAAAGTTGCTTATATACCACAGGGAGCCTGAAGCAGATTCAGTGTAGTATATTCTGGACTACTGCATTCTGCACTTATAATTGCGAAAGTGCAACAGATTCAGCATTGAGAATATATAGTATGATATAATCTAATTAGTTAACTTTAAAACATGAATACGCCTGCTTCAATTTATAGGTATGCTTGCTACTTGTTAATTTTTATATCTTTTAAGTTTGGTTTGGTAGTTTTCAATTTTGAACACTCAAACCCTTCTCTTTTGTTGAGCTTGCTTTATTTGTTAAACATGTATTAGACTAACTCAAACTTCACTTAAGAAAGCTGAAGAATTTGACCAATTATTTGGTAAGATGAAGGTGCAACTATCCATGCTAAACAAAGAATTCACTTTTTAAAAGTAAATAAGTAAAGCATAGGTAAGTTTAAAAATCAGATAATAATATGATCAAATGCTTTCTGTTTCGTTTTAGGCATTATAATGATATTTGTATCCAAATATTTGGAAATATGGCGAAAAGATTTGCTTGTTACTAATATAATCTACCCTCTCTTCTTTTTTCCGTCTTTCACTATGTTAATTGTATTAATTATGTCAATACAGCGCAAATGAATATATTTTGCCTACTGTGCACAGATACGTTTAAATTGTGGGTACCGTATAAGTGTTAGAGCAGGTCGTGATAAGCTGGGTCTGGGAGAACAGTCAATGCTGCCAAACAAAGTGAGAAATTGAGTGATGAAATTTTGGAGAATTTTGATTTGTATTGGGAAGATATTAACAAGCGCTTAACGGTTTTGAGGATGAATACAATTTTTACACGTTTAGATGAAATGGTGCAGTTGTCCAAGCCATCAATTGAATGGTACTACATTTGGGATTTATAATTGAGTTCATTTACTCTCAGAGCTCAACTGGATAATTTGGACAATATTATGTAGCTAGAAATATATATATTTACGAAAGGAGAAAGATAGATAGATGCTTCACTTGAACTTTACCACCAAGGTGATGTTGTATTACGGTAGAAAGACGGGAGCTTGTATCGTCTGTGGTACTGCATATATTGGTGTTCTGCTGTTCGGATTTTGTTTGCTTTAAGAGTGTGTAAATTACTGGGGGTTGTCCTGCTTATGTAGTTGAGCATTTTCAATTGCTATTACAGGAGAAACAAACAAGTTGCTACAGTGAGTGGTGATAACTCATTTGGGGAGTTGCAGCTTTGTACGTATAAATGTCTGAGGTTAGCAATCCGCCGTCTCTGAATCGTGCATTGAGCAATTAAGACCGAAGTCCTCCGTCACCTCAGTGCCTATCATAAGTTTTGTTGTTTAGACTCTTGAAATATGCCACCAGATACATGTCGAGTCCAGAAAAATATATTTTTTGGAGGATCCAACACCTACTATAATGGGCAATACTTTACTCTTTGGAAAAATGTTCAGGAAAACTCTTATTTTGTTCATAGGATTGCTCGAGAACATAGAATATCTCGCCACCACTCCAACATTTCAAGACGATATCTTACACGATCAATAAGTTGTACTTATTCTACTCCCAACATTTAAAAGTGTATTACAGTGATTTCGTATTAGCTTTCCCTACAATGCATACAAAAAAGCCTCTTGCTTTCCATTATGTAACCAATATTCGTATGCATTGAATGTTACAAGAAAAATTACTGTCATTCAATGTTATGAGAAAAGTACTAATAAGCTGTCAGTATTTGTGTTTCCTTCAAAATCTTCTATGCGCACGGGCTACCTCCCCTAGTTCTCCTATATAATAAGTGGGAATAAGTGGGAGTGGAGCTGCTCAAGCAGAGTCCACTCCCTCGACATCTCAGCTGTGTTTGCTCCGTAATTTTATTATATCGTCCCTAATTAATTATTATATGACATTTAAGTATTAAAAACTTAATAATATTTAATAAAAAAAGTAAAATAGATATTTATGACAAGTCTGCTTCAATTATAATTTTACTATATTAATTAATCATTAGAGGTCATCTAAATATTAAAAAATTAATAATATTTAATTAAAAAGATAAAATAGACATAAAATAATAAATTACCTCAATAATATTTTGAATTAATTTGACATCTTATATGAGGTCTACTTAGACTTTTTTCATAAGTATTTTTATGTCATCACTTATAATTAGTTATTATAAGTAATTTAAGACATGTCTACTTTGCTGCTTCAATCATGGTATTTGATTGACATCAAAATTATATCAGTGTCGCTTAAATTGGAATAGAAGAAAAATTATTATAAATCATAATAATTTAAAACGTAAATTATTTTAAAATATAATTGACTATCAATGCCACAAAAATTTGAACATTAAGAGTATTATAAATTAGCTAACAACTTAAAATAGTAAATTACAATATCAAAAAGGTATTATAAATTACAATAGTTAACGACTTAAAATATCTAAAAAAATAATTAATCTGTTATATATTAAAAACAATATACTCCCTCCGTTTTAAAAAGAATGACCTACTTTTCTTTTTAGTCTGTTTAAAAAAAATTACCCCTTTTCTTTTTTGGCATTACTTTAATTTCAGTTTTCCACATAACTTGTTTAGGACCACAAGATTAAAAGATATTTTGGTACATTTGATACAACTTTAATTTAAAGTCACAAGATTCAAAAACCTTCTTTATTTTCTTAAACTTTGTGTCAAATCAAAGTAGGTCATTTTTTTTAAACGGAGGGAGTATTATTTATAAATTACATAAAAAGTGCTATAAATTATCATAGTTAACAACTTAAAATATCTAAAAAATAATTAATTTGCTATATATTTTATAAAAAATATGTAAAAAATATATTAATCACAATAATTAACAAATAAAAAAAATTAAAATATAAAATATTTGATTGACTCTCGAAATCTTATGGGTGTCATATTAACAACTTAAATTATCAACTAAAAAAATGAAGGTTTTAATTAAATACTAAAATTACATATATCATGAAACTTTTAAGTGTCAATATTGGGCCCGTGCGTAGCACGGCTAAGCCAGTTAGTATATCTTATAAGAGGGAATAAGGAGGAGAAACAGGCAGCTCTTCGTCAATACATCTGCTTCTCCTGCCTGCTTCTCCTGTCCGTTTCATAAACTACTTTCTTCGTAATTTTATTATATCATGTCTAATTAATTATTAAAAAACAGGAAGCTCTCCGTCAATATGTCTGCTTCTCGTGCCTGCTTTTCGTGCCTGCTTCATAAGTTGCCTCCTCCGTAATTTTATTATATCATGTATAATTAATTATTAAAAAATTATTATAAAGTCATCTAAATATTTAAAAATTAATAATATTTAATGTTAAATTTACTTAACATTTTATATGAGACTCATTTAATTTTTTTCCCAAGTATTTTTGTGTAGTAATTTTTTTATATAGCTTCTAATTAGACGTGTCTACTTCGCTATTTCAATCGTGATTTTACTATGTCGCTTTTAATTAATTATTATGACTATTTGATAAAAAAAATGGTAAAATAAATATAAAATGATAAGTAATCAAAAAAATTTCACAGGTATTTTTTATAGTAATTTTGCTATATCACTTCTAATTAGTTGTTGTGAGTCATTAAGATACGTAAATTTACTATATCACCCATAATTAATTATTGTGTTCATTTAAACATCATTACACTTAAATTGAAATAGAGGAAAAAATATCATACATCACAATAATGTAAAACTTAAACTATTTAAAACATAGAATTGACTATTAATGCCACAAAGGTATGAACAACAAGAGCAATATATACCATTTGAAAAGGAAAAAGGGTCAAAAATACTCCAAATATATACTACTTCTGATAACTTTAAACAACATAGGCTCTGATACCAATTGTAGGGGGTGCGGATAACTCGGGTAACTTAAATAGATCCATTAGAGCTATAATAGATCTATTTAAGTTACCCGAGTTATCCGCACCCCCCTACAATTGGTATCAGAGTCTGTTGTTTAAAGTTATCGAAAGCAGTGTATATTTGCATTTATTTGATTAATTTATTAATTACGATAAAATTAGATTTAGATATCCACCAAAATATTATAAATATTATTTAGATGAATAACGTACAGAAATTACAAAAATATAAAGAATTAAAAGAAATAATATCTGAAAAACGCAAAGAATTAAAAATAAGGATAGAAAAACTAAAGTATAATATAATTGCCGGAGTTAGTAAAAATTTAATAAATGGACAAAAAGAAGAAATATCAAATTTAGAATCAACAATAGATAGTCTAGAATATATATATATATATATATATATATATATATATATATATATATATATATATATCAACATAACCTATATATATTTAAATAAAATGAGCAAAGAAGAATTTATAACAGATGAAAAAACATATGAAAATCATGAAGATTAAAAATAAAATAGTATTCTCTAATTTAGGAAGGAGATATAAGAAAATAGGTGAACATTTATATTTAATGTTAGAAAAAAAAGAATTAAAATTAGAAGATAAGTTGGCAGCCATGGTAAGAATAGAAAGAGAAAACGAAGAGATAGACAGAAAAAAAATAGATAAAATAAAACAGCAAACCACAGAAGAAATACAGAAAACAGAAGAAACTAAAAATAGTATGATTGCTGAATCGGAAAAAGAACTACAAATGCTAAAAGATTTGTATGAAAAAAGACAGAAAGAAAAAAAACAAAAAGATAAAGAACAAAAATTATTAATTGAGATAAATCAATTTAAAAAAAAATTATAAATAAAAAATAAAGAACCAGAAACCAGTGAATTAGAAATGAATGCAATAAATGCTGAAGAAACAGATAATTATGATTCAGAAGATAGTGAAACATATACAGAAATTCTAGAAAACATAGGAAAACTAGAAATTAATTAAAAACAAGAAGTAATTATAAAGAAAATCTAGAACTAATAAATACAGAAGTAAATACTCTAGATAAAAATATAATACCTAGTACATCAGAAATAAGAAAAACAACATATAATTACAAACGTAAGTTTAAAAGATATAATTCAAAGGATTAATATAATAAATGGACACCAAAACAAATAATTAATTACAACTTTCTAGATTTAGACGGTGTAATAGACACAAATAAAATAATAAAACTATGGGTAGGATACATGTTAAAATAATTATTAGATAATAAAATAGATACAACAAACACACCAGAATATATAGAAAAGACATTAATAGGAACAATATAATTATGGTTGTAAAAGTAAAAATAATAGCCGAAGCAAGTAAAAAAGTATTAAGATCTGATAATAAAACAGAAGGAACATCAACAATTACTAAAATGCTACCAATAGAAATATTGAAAAAATATGAAATAGCTATAAGAGATGAATTTAGTAGTGTAACAACACAAGAAGAAGAGCAAAATAAAGAAAAAGATATAAATAGAAATTTAATGTTAAACTAGCAATATGTAATATGTGCTATATAGATGAGTATACGTGCTCATTTAAAGAATATTATTATAAAGGAACATATAATATAGAAGAAAGTAAAGAAATAAGAAGATTATATTTAGTAAATTATCTGAACCATTTAGTTCAAAAATAATAAAGAGTTGGGATGAAGCAAAAATAGTAGATACCCTAGGAGCAAGAATAAAATTTTTCCAACAATGGTATAGAAATCAATGTGAAAAATATAGAGAAGAAATAAAAATGAAAAAAACATTAATAAGAAATTTAGCATGTTCCAAAGATAAAATAGCACCTCAATTTGGATGTGAAGAAAGATATTATAAGAAAAGAAAAAGACATAAGAAATGTAAGAAATACAAAAAATCAAAATATAAGTATAAGAAATCAAGAAAAAGATATTATGTAAAAAATTATAAACATAAAAGACCATATAGGAAAAAGAAATCTATAAAAAAATGTACTTGTTATAATTGTGGAAAACTAGGACATTTAGCTAGAGATTGTAAACTACCAAAAAAACCCCAAAAAGAAACAAATATCAAAAATAAAAATAGAAAATACAGAATATATGCATATAGATTATATAGATTATGAATTAGAAAGTGAAGATAGTATATATGAAATTTCAGAGAATGAAACAGATAATGAAATAGATAGTGAATTAGATGAATCAAATGATTGGAGAAGATATAAAAATGAACCAAATAACTGAAGAAGATATAAAAATAATAACAAAGAAGAATATTTAAATGAAGAAGGAACAGATCAAAAAATAATATTTGACAGTATATTTGATGAAATAAAAGGAAAAGAGTTAGACTTAAGTGTAGAAAAAATATTTAAAATACCAACAATAAAAAATATATTTAGTAGAAAAAAGAAAGAATACTACATAGTAAGCCAAAAAGAACATGTAATAGACTGTAGATATGCAAAAGGTAGAGCTAGTATACCACTAGTAACAAAAAAATAATTAATAAAAAATAAAAGATATAAAAAGTAAAGACCCAATAAAATATGTACACCTTGGAGGAACAGAGATATTAATAAAAGCATGTTTTAGAGAAGGAATAAATACATCAATAGAATTATATTTAGCAGATGATAAAATTATAAACCTATAGAAAAAAGTATAATAACAGCCATAAAAGAAATTTAATATACCAAAAATTTAAATTTATAATAAGTTCGAATTATTCAGTAGCAATAACAGATAAAAATATAGATAAATCATTAGTATTATATTGGAAAATATCAGGAATAGAACTAACCCCAGGAAGTAAAATATTTACAGAAAGATGTAAAAAACTATATGTATTAACAACAAAACATAAAATAACAGAAAAAATAAAATTAATAAAATACAAATAGAAAGTCCTTTCAAACAATTTGTAAAAATAATTGATAATAATGATTATAGTTACAAAGACATAGATATAAAAGAAGATTTAGAAATAATAAATGATAGAATAAGTACAACAAAAAGAATAGCTCATGAAAAACCAGAATCATCAAGCTCATCAAAAAGAACAAGTTATGAAACAACTTCAACAGTTAATTTAAATCAATATTATATAACAAAAACAATAAATGAAAAAGAATATTTAATACTCTTAAACACAGGACAAGAAGAAAATTATGTAGCAAAATATCTAGTAAAAAGTGAAGAACTAAAATCTAATAGTAATATATGCCCAGATCTACCAAGGAGTCTAATAAACATTAAAGATACGGCAGAAAAAAAAATAATAATAGGAGTCAGAAAAATAAAAATAGAATTTGAAATAAAGAAAGAAATGCAAAAAGCAGACATAATATTAGGAATAAAATGGTTAGAACAAGTAAACCCATACAATATAGAATATACACAATTATCTATAACATATAATAAAGAAAGATTATTCATAAAAAGAGCTTTAACATGATATAAAAATATATGTACTTGTAAAAATAATAGTAGAAGGATATTATAATATGTATTATATACCTATAATAGATATAGGAGCAAAAGCGAACTTATGTAGATATAACTGTTTACCAGAAAGTAAATGAAATAAATTAAAAACACCAATAGCAGTCAAAGAATTTAATAATGAAGGAAGTTTAATTACATATAAAGCTAAAAATGTAAAAATACAGATATGGGATAAAATAATAATAATAGAATAAATCTATAATTATGAACTAACATCAAAGATATGCTTTTAGGAATGTCATTTTTAGATAAATTATATCCATATATAATAACTAAAACAGATTGGTGGTTTACAACACCATGTAAACAAAAAGTAAGAGAAAAAAAAGTTATTAATAAATTAAAAAAGAAAACTGATTGGATAGAAGAAAGTGAAAAAATTACATAAAAGTTAGAAAATATAAAAAATACAGAAGACACAGTAGAACTAGTTGTATTTTCTATAAATAAAAAAGAAATAAGTATATTTTCAATAGATAAGGTAGAAATAATAAATAAAAAATTAAGACAATTATATAGTGAAGATTTATTAAAAGGATGGGGAAAACACAAAACTACTATAAAAATTGAATTAATAGATAAAAATAGCATAATAACTCAAAAACCATTAATATATAATTTTGACGATTTAAAAGAATTTAAAATGCATATAGATGAATTATTTAAAAAACAGTATATACAAAAAAGCAATAGTAAACACAATAGTCCAGCATTTATAGTAAATAAACATAGTAACAAAAAAGAGGAAAAAGTAGAATGGTTATTGATTATAGAAACCTAAATGCAAAAAGTATGACATATAATTATCCAATACCAAATAAGATATTAAAAATAAGACAAATATAAGGATATAATTGTTTTAGTAAATTTGATTGTAAATCAGGATTTTACCACTTAAAGTTAGATGAAAATTCTAAGGGATTAACCGTATTTATGGTACCACAAGGATTTTATGAATGGAACGTATTACCATTTGGATATAAAAATGCACCAGGTAGATATCAACATTTTATGGATAGTTATTTTAAACAATTACCTAATTGTATAGTACACGTAGATGATATACTACTATATACAAAAACTAAAGAGGAACATTTAAAATTATTAAAATAATTTACAGATATAATAGAAAAATTAGAAATAAGTTTAAGTGAAAAGAAAGCCGAAATTATGAAAACCAGATAGAGTTTTAGGAATACAAATAGATAAAAGTGGAGTAAAAATGCAACAACATATAGTACAAAAAATAATAAATTCAAAAGGAGAATTAGATACAAAAAAAAAATTACAATCATTTTTAGAATTAGTAAACCAAGTAAGAGAATATATACCAAAATTAGCAGAAAACCTAAAACCTTTACAGAAAAAAATTAAAAAGGATATAGAATATAATTACAATGAAGAAGATAAAAAATAAGTTCTGAAAAGAAAATACTTTGTAAAGAGTCACTAAAATTATAATTTTCAGACGAAAATAAAAAATTTATATATGTAGTAGAAACAGATGCTAGTAAATATAGTTATGGAGGAGTACTTAAATATAGATATGAAGAAGAAAAAATAGAACATCATTGTAGATATTTTTCAAGAACATTTAATGAAACAGAATTAAAATGAGAAATAAATAGAAAAGAATTATGTTCATTATATAAATGTTTATTAGCATTTGAACCATATATTGTATATAACAAATTTATTGTGAGAACAGATAACACCCAGGTTCGATGGTGGCTAACAAAGAAAATACAAAATTCAGTTACAACAAAAGAGATTCGGAGACTAGTATTAAATATATTAAATTTTATATTTACAATTGAAATAATTAGTACTAACAAAAACGTTATTGCAGATTACATATCAAGACAAAGCTACACACACTGATATAATAGAAGATGGTGCTTTAGAAAAGATACTCAAAATCCTAACTACGCTTTCAATGAAAGTGGACAGTATGGGTAATGAAATAGAAAAGGTAAAGACTAATGAAGTTAAACTGAAGTCTGAAGCTACAAATCAGCTAACTCAGCAGTGTGCATGTCGATCGGAAGACATTAAAATTTCAAAGCTAAAAGGAGACGTTGGACACTCCATAAAACCCATAACGTTTATCAATCTACAATTGAAGGTACAAGCAAAAGAGTTAGTGGACAAAGATATTAGAACATGAACATGAATAAGATATTTGAAAAATCATTTATACCAAAAATACAAAAAGACCCTTGTACATACCCCCACAAATCACCACATATCGAGATAGTTTGAACCAGGATAAAAAAGCTTATAACTTTATAGCCTGAGGATATATAGAAAATATCTACAAAGTACAAACTTTTCTAAACCTTAACCCCAGAGCTACAAATATCCAAGAACCAAACACAAACTATATAATCCAAAAATTGCAAGGTTACAACAAGCTAATCGCACTGCCCTAAACCAATTCAAGCTTAATAAAAATATGTTTCGACTAAGGATTATTAAATACCATATATACCCAAGATGGAGAAGAACTAACAGCTATAGAAGAATTACATAAAGTATTTACGACCTATAAAAGAGTAACCAAAGGAAATCTATTTTATATAAAGTTTTATACTGCACCAGCAGAGATATTATACGATGAGATCAAACCAGTTATACAAGTTGTAAAAATAGGATTAACCAGAGATATGATTATATCAGAAAATATTGTACAGCAGCCAAAGATATCCAAAATTCAGATACCTGATTTTTACGTAAATAAATTACTTATTGGAATAGCTACAATTATTCAAGAATTAGCAAATAATTATATCAATGGAAACCCAATATGGAGCTATTATTCAAGAGATCATCAAATAATTTATTCAAATTCAAGAGAACTACGACAAACAGATATGGAAGATGTTAGACAATGGATAATGACGTTACTTAACCCAAAAAAAACAATCTACTGCAAGAGCAATTAGGAAAGGATTTATTTCAGACAGATTATTAACAAGATATTACAAGATAATTGGACACAAATATCCAGACCATCAGTGTTCGAGATGTAATGGAGGAGATAATATTATCCCAGAAGTCTAGCTAGAATAAAAGAAAAAACCAACTAAGAAGATGAGGACGCCAGCTAGAAGATAAAAATCAACAAAGCAATAATAGAAAGACAAGGAGACAAAAATATTAAAGGAAGAAAGAGACATATGGAGAAAAGGCTAACTTTGTGAAAAATAAGATACGTGAATCATGTAAACATTTAATAGCTTTACTATTTCTAGGGTAGACTTTTTGAGTTTTCTTTTAGTCATTTATTAGCTTTTAGCAATTGCCATTATTGCCTTTTTTAGGACAAATGTATATAGGAAACGTGTATAGTTATATTAGGACAGGTGTAAAGTAAAATAGTATACGCGTTTTCATTCTTAGGTTATAAATAGCAGAGCATTTGCTCAGTTAAAGGTAAGACTTTGATGTGTTGAAAGCAAGCCTCCTCCTTTGTAAACAAACTTTTAAATATTTAATAAAAAGCAGATGTATTTCCAAGGAAAAGCTATGGATAAACAAAGCCCAGAATTATCAAACCTACCAGAACAGGTATATTTATTTATGATTATGAATAGCTAAATTCATAAATTCCTAACAATCATGATATGATAAAATAAGTTCATGTTAGTTACTTTACAGTAGAATTATTCGAAAAATAGCATATTAAGAAGTTTATTAGCAAAGTGGAAAAGGAGAAAAATCCCTAAGAACTATGTCATCCTAAAGGTGAAACCGGTGAGGCAAGAAAGCCTTGGTGGAAAGTAGCCAGAGTAGAGGCACTGTTTAAGGGAAAAGTATCCAGATTACCGTGCTAATAGTGACCAAAGAACATGTTATTTAAGAATAATCTAGTATATAGTAATCTAAAATGATCATATTTTGTTATATGTGTGATTGAAGGGAGTATTTTGAAAAAGCATCATATGAAAAATAAATGCTTATTTATCTGACGAAATGGTAGATAAATTTAAAATACTTGTTTTGTATGTACTTAAGGATATAGAAATTGCAGATATATGAAAAATCATATTGGAAAAAATATTTGATAAATATTTTATGACTAGAATTAATTATATACCACACCTACCTAACTACTCTTATAAATACTTACATACCAAACCTACACATCAACCATGATAAATTACGAATATTGAAAAACGGATATGAAAAATATACAATTAATAGAAAAACTAATGAAAACAAATTTAGTCGAATATATGAGAACTAAAGATACAAAATATATAGAATTCTTTAATGAACATATCAAGGAATTATCAAGATTAAAACAAACAACTAATAAATACTATGATAAAATATTTAATTACTAGAATCCAATTCCAAGTTATCCAAGTTATTCGTAGAAACCTTGACATAATATGAATGATATGAGAAGATATATATCTGATGAAACTAAGATACTTGTTTTATATATTATAAAAGACTTAGAATTAAAAAACTTAAAAAAAATAATATGGGAAAAAATATTTCCTTATGAAGATGACTTTGTAACACCCCGCTTTTCTGAACCGGAATGCTACACAGTGCTCATGACCCCGAAGGACCACAAGCTAATCCATGACTGATATCTGTACCTGTATACTGCATAATATATCATAAAATACGAAAACATGAATAAACGTCTGATAACAAAATGTCTGAAAAAGGTATAACAATACCAAAATAAGTCATAAATACTAAAAATAATGAGATCTGAATATCTAATCTGACATCTAGTCTGAAAGTCTCTAACTGAACTGAATAATGAGTTGAAGGAACATGTCTCCAACTAACTTCACTAGCAACTGAATAGTAAATGTAGCAATAATCATATCGTCCTCGAATGAGAAAGACTCACTGCAAACTCTGAACACTGGAATGCTACTACTGATCTGGAGCTCATGCCTCTGAACCTATGGTGTAACATAAGAGAAAGCACCATAGCGTAAATACGTCAGTACGTGTGAATGTACTGAGTATACGAGTGAGGTAGGCTAAATTCAAAGGGTTATATACATGAATAATGCTAACTAATATGAACATGAGAATACATACATGCATAAACAACTATAACTGAACTCATGATGATGCTGACTACTGAGTCTGAATGCTGACGACATGACTTTACTATTACTGAGGTACTGAATAGATTATTGAATATTTCTGACAGTTTAAATTATGAAGAACTGGTTTGAATGACTGTGTCTAATAGTCTTAAAACTGAATATTGGTAACATTAGCTATGACAACTGATATAACTGATATAACTGTAATGATCGGACTAATCGATATAATCGATACTGAGAAAATGTATCTGACAGTGAACTATCTGAGTTCTGTTCTACTTGGAGTAACTAAATTTGAGATCAATCCTATCTAGCCGGTGATCATGAGTATACTGATAATAAGGATGATTTGACTTAGTATGAGATCAGTTCTATCTAGCGGGTGATCTTTAAATCTAATAATTCTGATACTGATTAATCATAGTTGAGATCAGTCCTAGCTAATGGGTGATCTTGAAGTCTATTTACAATGATAATCATTGATTGTATCTAACAGTACTAAATCTATACTACTAAGCTGAGTTGACTGTATCTAAAAGCCCTGATTCTGTAACTAAAATTGTAGGATGTGTTTATCTAACCGACATGCCCCAAACTAAGTTGACTGGGGTCCAATTACTGCCCTGACTGGAAGGGTGTTAGTACCGTACCACCAGCAAAGACATCTGCTGAGGAGTCAGTCCTAATCTAGCGGGTAACTCCTGGGATCGATCCTATACATATAAATGTACTAACGGGTGACCCTTGAGTATGTTAGTCCTATCTAATGGGTGACATCTTGTACCTACACTGGCAACGTAGTTCTGAAACTTAAGGATTGCTTCTAGGGATCTTAATCCTATTCTAGCAGGTGAGTCCCTATCCCTAGGCTCACTCGGTGCTAAATCTTACTCCCATCTGAAAGACACTGAACTAAATAACTGGGATGAACTGAATAACTGAACTGAACTGATTAGCTGAACTGATACTGATTAACTAGACTGATACTAGTGGTATTGTTTAGCGGAGCTAAACTAAGTTTACTAGATTTTGATGACTGACGGAATGTACTGAGTTCTGAGGACTGATTGAGAGTATTGAAATTACTGAGATTGACTTTGAATACTGAGGTTACAGATATTACTGAGTACTAAGATCACTGAGATTACTGAACTACTGAAATTACTGAGGTTACTGGATTTTTCTGAGTCACATGACTGACTGAATTCTATAGATCATGTCTTGACTGAGAGTATCATGATAGCATGACATGGCTCTAGGTACACAGCTATATTTTTGGATACGAATACCCCCAGGACTCGATGAAAGGAAACTGACAGAACATGACTGACTTGATCATAAGATTGAAGTCCACAATTCACATTGTCATAAGTAGAGGATATTATACTTCATGTAGTTCTTTAAAATCTTAAGCATGGTAGGAAGTGCATGGATATATTTCATGTACATATAATATATCTCCATTATCATACATGCTTCATACCACAACAATAGCAACACATCAATAGCATGAAATTTATATTGAAGTATATAGCTAACATGGACTTGTCATTTAGATATCATGGAACCATGTAAACATGAATTTCTAGCATCCTAAGCATTTTATCAAACACCTTGCATGTATAATATTGAGCATAGGTGTACTTAACAAATTTAGAAATCTTAAACCACCCAAATTCAAGGGTTTCCAACTAACCTATTCACATGATTCATGAAAAACACATCAAGACACAACCTTGAATCCAAACAACAATCATTAACATGAATATAGTCATAAAACAACAAGGAAATCACAATTTATAATTTAAAACATGATTCTTGAGCTCCATGAATGAAAGGGACCCATGGATGAACACTACGCATACCTTAGATTAAGAATTCGTGAAGATTGATGACGAAATTTCCTTGAAATAGACTCTTTTATGAAAATCCTAGGGCTTGCTCTTGAGAGTTTTGATCTTGAGAGGAAACCCTAATCTTATGGTTGAGAGTATATGAAAGAGCTTTCTGAGATGTTTAACTAAATGGAAGATAATACGCTCCTTGAGGGTTATAAGTCATGGAAAGTGAAGAAAAAAGACCAAAATACCCTTACTAAAACATCCCTCAATTGCTGGAAAAATATACTTAACGCCTTCCGTGACAGGCCGTCAGGTCCGTGATAGGCTGTCATGAATGGTCATCACAAAAGGGGTCCAAATTCTTGATTTTCTACCTAAGGCTGATGACATCGTCAAAAATATCATCAGAATATGACGACGTCGTCAAAAAGGTCGTCAGAAACGTGATAGCCCGTCAAAAACATCATCACTGTTTTCCATCTTGACATGCTGGAATAAAATGGGGATAACTCTTTTCTCCGATATCGAATTTAGGCAAAATTGATATCGTTGGAAAGATAATTTAAAGAGCTTTCATTTGATATATAGTAAAACACCCAGTTCGTCATATACAACAAGTTATGGTCGATTGAAGTTGACCCAAGTTTTGACGCTCACTAAAACTTGAACAATAGGAAAACTTTCAACTTGTACTTGAGTTAGAGGACCTATATGATCTAAATTCATGCTCAAATAAATTCTCTTATTACATAATTGATTAACACACTAAATTTACATAGGATTTGAGGCTTTTGAAACGTCTACGCATAGGAATGACGGATTTTCATCCTAGTCCGAAATATGGGGTATTACAGACTTACTAAGTACTAATTGGATAGAAAATGAATTAGAAAATATAGATTTCTTTGGAAGAAATAATTCAGATAGTTATTATTAAGATGAATATTATACAGATTAAGAATGCAAGAATATATTCAAAGAGTTAGAGAAAAACAAAATTGGCTATACGAAGAAATTAATTATAGAAACCAGAATAGAAGAGGAAGAGAACAACTAAAAGAAAGATTAATTTGGCTAGATAAAATTATAAAACAACTAGAATTAAAACACAATTTAGAATATGATTTAGACATGAAATTATTCATAGCCGAAAAAGACAGGATAATTAACGAAATAGATAACCTAGAATTTAATATCAGATATAGTACAATTAGAACAAATTATTACAAAGAAATTTGCAGTATCACAACTACTTTAGGATAAAATGATAGACTATAAGTATTTAAAATATTGGAGACAAGATATGGAAGAAATAAGATTAACAGAAATACTTATGAAAGAGAATTTAATTGAATATTTTAGAACAAAAGATATAGAATATTTAGAATACCTCCAAAATAATATACAATAATTACAAAAACTAAGAGAAAAAACTAAAGAATATTACAGTAAAACATTTAATCAAATACCATCTAATCACCCCCTAAGATGTGAACATTAATAAAATTAAAATAAATACACCAAAAATAAAAATGTTTAGAGAAGTTAAGAAATATCCACACACAACTAAAAATAGATCCATTAGAGCTATAATAGATCTATTTAAGTTACCCGAGTCCGCACCCCTCTACAATTGGTATCAGAGTCTATGTTGTTTAAAGTTATCGGAGGTAGTATATTTTTGAATTTATTTGATTAATTTATTAATTATGATAAAATTAGATTTAGATATCCACCAAAATATTATAAATATTGTTTAGATGAATAACATACAGAAATTACAAAAATATAAAGAATTAAAAGAAATAATATCTGAAAAGCGTAAAGAATTAAAAATAAGGATAGAAAGACTACAGTATAACATAATTGTCAGAGTTAGAAAAAATTCAATAAATGTAAAAAAAAAGAAATATCAAATTTAAAATCTAGTCTAGAATATATATATATCAACATAAGTTATATACATTTAAATAAAATGAACAAAGAAAAATTTATAATAGATGAAAAAATATATAAAAATTACGAACGATTAAAAATAAAAATAATATTCTCTAATATTATCTGAATTCATTCATCTTTCTAAATTAATATAGGTGTCATAATTATTATCTGAATTCAGATTTCTAAATTATGATTTGGTGTCATATTTATTTTCTGAATTCAGCTTTCTTAATTATGATAGGCGCCATAATTATGATCTGAACAGAATAAAAAACGAAAAGAAACCAGAGGCTGTTTAGATTTCTCTTTTGTTTAGATGCTGGAATAGAAGAAAATTATCTGTTTTATTGTGTGGGTGATTTGGAATCATGATGCCATCTAAAATTGTAATGGGCATGCGATCTTATTTTTTCCTAGAGAGTAAAGGTTGAATATTAATGGTGGTTCAAATTTTACAATTTGGCAGGAAGGATCGTTAAAGCGAATGAACAAGAAAGAAGATGAGAAAAAGGTTAAAATGAAAAAGCAAAGAAAAATCAGATGCTGAGGTGGCATGCCACATGGCATTCACCTCACCTAAAATGTAACGTCACGTCGCTTTTAACTTGTCAAGGTAGAAAAATATTAAAATAAGGATATATTTGAAAACTTTATTAATAGTAGGGGTATATTTGATCCTATAATTTGACTAGTAACAAATATAATCAATTAGATGGGTATTTTTTACTCTTTTCCCATTTAAAAATAACATAAAAATATTATAAATTACAATAGTTAATAGCTTAAAAGACCTGCCATCAACATGCCTGCTTCTCGTACCTGCTTCATAAGCTGCTTCCTCCGTAATTTTATTATATCATGTCTAATTAATTATTAAAAATATTATAAAATCATCTAAGTATTTAAAAATTAATAATATTTAATGTTAAATTTACTTGACGTTTTATATGAGACCCATTTAATTTTTTTCCACAAGTATTTTTGTGTAGTAATTTTGTTATATCACTTCTAGTTAGACATGTTTGCTTCGCTGTTTCAATCGTGATTTTACTATATCACTCCTAATTAATTATTATGACCCTGTAAGCATTGTGTCAATTAATAATATTTGATAAAAAGGTAAAATATATATAAAATGATAAGTTAATCAAAAAAATTTCACAGGTATTTTTTATAGTAATTTAGCTATATCACTTGTAATTAGTTGTTGTGAGTCATTAAGATACGTAAATTTACTATATCACCTATAATTAATTATTGTGTTCATCTAAGTATCATGACACTTAAATTGAAATAGAAGAAAAAATATCATACATCACAATAATGTAAAACTTAAACCATTTAAAGCATATAATTGACTATCAATGCCACAAAAGTATGAACAACGAGAGAGAGATATACTATTTGAAAATTATGTAAAAAGTATTATAAATTAGAATAGATAACAACTTAAAGTATTTATTAAAAAATTATTAAGCATTTTAAAAAATATTATAAATTACAATAATTAAAATAAAATTTAAAAAAATATTCGTTTGGCCTGTGCCTTGCTCGGATTATTGGTGACTAGTATGTTGTATAATTGTGTATAAGGTGTGCATAGCAATGAAAAAACATTGTATGCACACCTCTTATACACGTTTGTATAACAACACAAAATTGGATACACATTTTGTATGCACCATTATGCATGCTTATATAGATTTATAAATATATTTGTGTAAATTAAGTGTATATTGTCGTATATCGTTGCATATCATATAAAAATGAGCTATTCGGATATAATATACAAATATGGGTAATGTAAATATAGTTATATTATTTTAGACTTTTTATTTTTTAAAATAATATGGATAATCTTAGGAGAAAGATTTGAGGACGTTTTCCTTACCATGAACTATATCGGGCTCACGTTCAACCACGTTTCCACCTGTACAAATAAGAAAAATTGCATAAAGTAACATACTTAAAACTATAATTACAATAAATAATAAAATTTTTGTAAAATTACAGTGTATAACAAGAGTAACACTATTTTATCTATTAACTAGACAAACGCATGTTTTACTCCCACTTCTTTACATTTTTCTATTTTCACTCCACTATTTTACTTCCCCCCAATATAATCGTGTCTTCTATCCTTTTTTTCCATCTTATTTTTTTATCATTTTATTTTTTTATTTTAATTTATTTTCATTTTTTTTTCTTTCACTTTTTTTTCTCTCTTTTTTTTTTTTTTTTTTTTTTTTTTTTTCTTTTCTCATATCTTTTTTTCTTTTACTATTTTCGTTTTCTTCTTCTTTTTTCTATTTTTTTTTATTTTTTTTTTATTTTTACACTTTTATTTCTAACTTCTATTTTTCTTTTTTTTTTCACTTCTTTTTTTAATTTTTTCTTTTTCTACTTTTTTTTTTTCATTTTTTTACTCCTCTATTGCTAACTTTTACTTTGAAAAGACAAATATGTATATCAAATACACATATTCAACAAATATACAAAATATGTAGTCATACAAATCTAGATATGTATTTACAGTATAAAACATGCATACGTATCTGCAAATATATTTACAGTACAAAATATACATATATATCTGCATATGTATTTATAAAAATACATATCTCACTCATATGTATATATAAACATATTGGACACAAAATCTCTATAATAAAAAGGACAACTATATACATATACATATAGATAATCAAAAAATACATGATACATATACTAAACAGTAAAAAAACATAAATAAATACATATGTTACCATCTAGAATGACATAGAACAGTTCAAAGACAAGTCCAACATCGTACAAAAATACACATAGATATGCATTTTTATATACAAAATACAAATACATGCACATGCCCCCCAAAAATTTATAATGCATTTGTGGTATAATACATCTGCCTAATTGCGCTTCAACTACGCATTTCTTCTTGTTCATGTAGACGCCACATATATTCTTATGACAAAAAATCATGTACTGCTCCTTTGATAACATCGCCATAATATGTTCTTCAATATCATTGACTGTGTGACATTCTATATGTGATGCAAACCTTGAAAGTACTATTGCCATGAATATATGATCACGCAACACCTATAGAATAAAATAATGACATAAATCTATATTACATGTATATTACATGTACTTTTCACAAAAATATAAAACAAAATACACAGCACAATATATATTACATTACAAAGGAATACATATAACTCTGCATATGTATTTACAGAATACATGCCTAATCCATATGTATATTACTATACAAAAAATATAAATACGACTCTAATATGTGTTTACGAAATACATATCATATTCATATTAAACAGTAACAAACATAACTATACTATATATCTTCATATGTATTTGTGAAATACAAAGGTGACACATATAAAATAAGAATATACATATGGATCAGGTATGTATTCTGTAAATACATATGCAAAGCTATATGTATATTGTATGGTGTTGGATTTGTCTTTGAACTGTTCTATGTCATTTTAGAGGGTAACATATGTACTTATTTGTATTTTTTACTATTTAAGATACGTATCCTGTATCTTTTGATTACCTATATGTATATGTATTTAGGTGTCTTTTTTGTATATACAAATGCATATTCATATGTATTTTTATACACTATTGGATTTGTCTTTGAATTGTTCTATGTCATTTTAGAGGTAACATATATATGTATTTGCGTTTTTTACTATTTAAAATATGTATCATCTATTTTTTATTACCTATATGTATATGTATATAGTTGTCCTTTTTGTTATAGAGATTTTGTGTCTCATATGCTTATATATACATACATATATATATATATATATATATATATATATATATATATATATATATATATTGTATAGTTAATACATATGCATATCTGTATGTCAATTTATTTTGTATATTTTTTGAATATGTATATGTGATGTAGATATTTGTCTTTAAAAATAAAAGATAGAGATAGAAGAGTAAATAAATTAAAAAAAAAAAAAGAGGACAAAAACCGAAATTAAAATCTGAACAAAAAAAGAAGTGAAAAGGGGGGGGGGGAGGGGGGGAAGAAAGACAAATAGAAGTTAGAAATACAAGTGTAAAAACTAAACGCAAGAAAGTAAAAAATAGAAAAAAGGAGTAGAAAATGAAAATAGTAAAAGAAAAAAATATGAGGAAGTAAAAAAATAAGAAAATGAAAAAGAAAAAAATAAAGAAAAAAATGAAAAGGGAAGAAAAGAGAAATAAAAGAGAGAAAATATAGTGAAAATAAAAAAATAAAAATAAAAATAAAAATAAAAAAGTAAAATGATAAAAAAAAAATAAAAAAACAAAAACTAACAAGAAAAAAAACTTAGAGATATAAGAGAGTGAAAGAGAGAAAAAAATCAGTAATGATGCTTTATTTTGAATTATTAAAGATCGTGGAGATAATAATGTATCATATTTAAGTTTGATTTGAAAAAGGAATCTACTAATTGAAATAAGAGTAATTTTAGAAAAAGAAATCTACTGCAGTAATTTATGAAAAAAGAATTTATTGCTTCCTTATTTAACTCAATTGATTTGAGTTAAAAAAATATAGTAAATCTTGTTATATATGTAATTCAGTAGCAACACTTTTATAAAATACAAAAATACAACTTGCTATTTTTCATAATTATAAAACAATTGCTATAAAAGTTCGAATTATAGCTATAAGTTTTCTACTTATTAAAAATTCTCGTACAAATATGCTACAATGACTAGGGTGAGAAATAAAAGGAAAGTAATCACTAGATCAATAAGGTCATTTAGTGAAACCATTGTTCATCAGAAGTGAGTAAATGGTAGGTATGAAAGAGAGTTGGTTGATGTAACACCTCATATTCTGAACCCCGGACGCTACACGGTGCTTATAATCCCGAAGGACCACAAGCTAACCTAGGACTGGTACCTGCTATAATAACTGAATAATAATACTGTATAATGCAGAAATTTAGCAAAAACTTGCCATAAGGTTCAAAACTGAAATACAACTGTGTAAGGTATACCAATACCAAAACTAATACAATTGCCTGAAAATACTCTAGTCTGAAAAGCCTCAAATCTGTCTGAACTGTGGAGTTGATTGGACAATCCCCCAAATAACTCCATCTACTGAAATACTAAATCTAATATAATAATAAAATAAGGAACATCCTCGAATGATGAGGACTCACTGCTAAGTCTACTGCTGCTGGCTGAATCTGAACTACTAAGGATGCTCGGGAGCCCGTGCGTCTAAACCTATGGTATAAGACACCATAGCGCAAGAGAAAAGTATGCGCTAGTACGTGGGAATGTACTAGTATGCTAGATGAGGTAAGGCTAAATGCAAAGGTTCATATATATGAATAATAACTAACTGAATGATATACAAGAGCTGGATTAGCATACATGGAGGATCTGTAACTATTGAACATACTGTGCATACTGTGACTGAGTATACTGGAACTGAATTTGATATCTGATAACTGAGTCTACTAGTACTGGATTACTAATAACTATTGTGGGGTCGATTATATCTAACGGGTGACCCCTGAGATCAGGCCTATCTAGCAGGTAATCTCTGAATCTGCTGATACTGATACTGATTAACTGTATCTAACAATCCTAAATCTATAGAACTATCTGAGTTCTTTACTGAGCTGAGTGACTGTATCTGATAGTCCTGATTTCTAAAATTTCTAAACTGAGTTCTATTTTGAAGACTAAGACTGAAACTGAAACTATGAGACGTAATAATCTAACTGACATGCCTCAAATCTAAACTAGTGGGGTCCAACCTATATCCCCAGCTGGAAGGGTATCAGTACTGTGCCACGGGTAAAAACACTACTGTGGTCAAGCCTATCTGACGGGTGACCCTAAATAGGAAGTCAAGCCTAATCTAACGGGTGATCCCTGGGAGGTAGCCAAGCTTTAATCTGATGGGTGACTCCTCATCCTATGCTGGCTACGCAGTTCTGAAGTGTAGGGACTACTACTAATGACTCTGCCTAACTAACGGGAAATTCATCATCCCTGCTCTCGCTCGATGCTGAATCCTACTCCCAACTGAATAGAACTGAACTGATTCTTAAACTGTATTAAACGGGGCTGAATCTGTTACTGATCATGTTACCTGGTTGATCTAACTACGCTTACTGGGTTCCATTAACGGATGGAATACTACTGAATTTTGTTATCTGACTGAATGCCACTGAGTTTCTGAACTGACTACTGAAACTGGATTGGACAGATACTGAGATTACTAAGTTTTCCTAAGTCCTATAACTGATGGAAATCTATTGATCATGGCATGATTGAGACTATTACGTAACTGACACTGGATCTAGGAAAACAGCTAAATTGTTGGGTATTAAATACCCCCAAGACTCGATTGCATGGATAATATAAAGCATGATAATTTTTTAATAACATGACAATAGTTTATCATTCACAATACAATCAATGAGGCATTTCTTCAAACACTTGAAAGTCATGAACTTATACATGAACAGGAATTCATATTAGTATGTCATGATTCATTCGCTAAGGCCTTTCGTCAAACACTTAGCATGCATTAACTTGTACATAAATGAGGATCTCATGTTGACATGCTATAATGGCACTACTTCATTCACATAGGCATTTTACCAAACATACGGGGAATATGCTTTGGTTACACAACAATTTACTATATCTAGGTATCATGGCTACATCAATGAACTTGCAACTTGAAGGATTTATCATGAACATTATGCAAATCATCACATAGTAGGATCAAATCTTGGAACTTGTAATCTAAAACATGAATCAACACCCAACAACAACATGAACATGCACTTCAATTCAGGTAAATCATGAAAACTGTTAAATACACAATCTTGTACTTTGGAAAAATATTCTTGCCCTTCATGGGTGGAAGAGGCCCATGAATAGACATCTAACATACCTTAATTCGATGAGTTTTTTAAGTTCTTGGAGGGAATCTTTAAATTAACCTTGATTTCTTGAATTAGGAATTGCTAATTTGAGAGAAAATACTTTTGTTCTTGAGGAATAGAGAACATAATGAGCAATTTTGGCTATTAAGGGTATAAATACTGTATTTAGGCTGATTGAGGGCTTTGGGAAATTACCAAATGGTCCCTAAAATTAAATAACGAAACTTGAACAAAATTCCGATTTTACATACTGGCGCGACGTGATGAAATCGCCCCAACTCACTGGAAAGTGGATGACTGGGAAACTGGTTGGTTACACGATGCGGTGGTATTGCATTGTGCAATTCTCTAAATTTAGTACCCAGAATTCTATACGATGCTCATAATCCCGAAGGACCACAATCTAATTCATGACTAATATTTGTACCTGTATACTGTATGACATCATCTAAAATGCAGAAATAATAGACTGGAACATACCATAAGGTTCAAAATGGATAAAACATATTATCTGAGAATACGGTATATCAATACCAAAACATGAACTGAAATAAACTGTATGAACATACTGTAGTCTGAAAGCCTCTAAAACTGAACTACCTGAATAGGGAGTTGATGGGACATGTCCCCAACTAACTCCAACTACTAAAATAAACTAAGTAATGACATAATAAAGTAATGATCATATTATCGAAGGATGAGGAGTCACTGCTAACTCTAACTACTGAGACTGGAATGCTACTGATGCTCTAGAGCTCGTGCTTCTGAACCTATAGTATAAAACACCATAGCACAAATGCATCAGTGCGGTTGAATGTACTGATATGCAAGTGAGGTAGGCTGAATGCAAGGGTTTATGTGAATGAACAATACTAGCTGACCGAATAACATAATCGTGAGAATACATGCATGAATACGTGAACTATATCTGAGATCAAGACATCACTGAATCTGAATACTGATAACATAGGTTTAGTATAACTATTGTATTATTATCTGAATGACAGTGTCTGAAAGTCCTGTTTCTGATGGAACTAGCTGAGTTCCATACTGAACTAGGTGACTGTATCTGACAGTCCTGAATTCTGTAGAACTATCTAAGTTCTACTACTGAGACTGAGACTGAGAATGTAGCTGTGGGAAGTAGTCATCTAATTGACATGCCCCAATAAAGCAATATAGCTGAGTTGGATCCCAATCTATAACCCTAATTAGAAGGGTGTCAATACCGCGCTACTGGTAAAGCGAAGCTGTGAGTGATTCTTCATCTAACAGGTACGCTAAGGAGAATGGTGGGACTCTCATCTAACAGGTTAAGCCACCTCATCAACTCTCATCTAACAGGTTATATGTCTTAACTTATACTGGCTATGTGGTTCTAAAGCGCAAGGATTTCTTCTAAGAATCACACCCTCTACTCGCAGGTGAGTTTCCGTCCTTGGGCTCACTCGGTGGTGAATCCTACTCCCATCTGATTAGACTCTAAATTAATTATATTGAATTGAATGGACTGAGCTTACTGAGTTTCATTAACTGACGGAGTATCATTGAGCTCTGATAACTGACTAAGATTACTGAGATTACTGAGTTTTCCTAAGTCATGAGACTGACTAAATTCTAATGAACATGGCTTGACTGAGAATATCTTAAAAACATAACAATAGCTCTAGGCACACAGCTAAATTATCGGGTACAAGTACCCCCATGACTCAATAGCATGAAACTGACAAGACTTGACAATCTTGAAACATGACCATAGTCAACAATTCAGAGTATAATCATCGGGGATATTGATGAATTATCTGCATTCCATAAGCTCATATATGAATAGAAGTTCATGTAAACATGTCATAATTTCATAAGCCTAATCTCATGAGAATTACATCAATCCATCACAAAGCAGAACAATAGCGTCGGAGTCATTTGGACTTTAGGGTGAAACATAGGTTTATAATTTTGGTCATAATTGAGTCATAAGGCATGTTTTCTATTCTCTTAGGCATTCTATCAAATACCCTGTACGCATAACTATAATCTTATGCTTGGACATTAAATTAATTCATCATGGTTGCATAAATCAACACAATTTAGTAGATTTCAATCCACATGCTAGTATAAATTAATGAAAACACATTTAACGATTCCAACTTGGGTATCATACACAACATCAATATGATAGTAATCAATCCACAACATAAACATCATAATTTATAATTTAAAATTGGATTCTTTGGCTTCATGGATGAAAAGAATCTATGAATGAACACTTGACATACCTGGGTGGATGATTTCTTAAAGATTTGTGAAGGAAAGCTTGAATTATTGACTTAGAATTAAGAACCTAGGGTTTCTTTTCTTGGGGATTGATCTTTAAAAGAAACCCTAATTGGATGTTGTGAATGAATAATGAAGTTATGAGTTATTGTCTGATATAATTAGGGGTTAAAACGGGTGGAAAAAGACCCAAATACCCTTTTAAAAATGGCTTTAAATTGCTGAATGGAATCTGCGACGATCCGTTGCTGGCTCGACGGTCCGTCATTTTGACCGTTGCACTTGGGGCGGACTCACTGCCTTAGTAGCGACGGCTTGGCTCGACGGTCCGTCATTTTGATCGTTGCACTTGGGGCGGACTCACTGCCTTAGTAGTAACGGCTTGGGCGAAGGTCTGTCGCTAGCTCGGTGGTCCATCAACCTGTCTGTCGCACCTTAGCTCGGTGGTTCATCAACCTGTCTGTCGCACCTTAGCCAAAAAATTGAC
Source organism: Capsicum annuum (assembly GCF_002878395.1). Lineage (NCBI taxonomy): Eukaryota > Viridiplantae > Streptophyta > Magnoliopsida > Solanales > Solanaceae > Capsicum > Capsicum annuum. Next base: position 175,999,331 of record NC_061120.1, on the reverse strand, counting down.
TTACTTCCTTAGCTGCGATGGTTTAGGCGATGGTCTGTCTCTAGCTCGATGGTTCGTTAACCTACCCTTCGTACCTGGGCGTTTCTGACAACTCTCAGTAAAACGTCCATATCTTTCTACTCTAATACCATATTTGGATGAAATTGGTATCGTTGGAAAGCTAATTCAATTTCCCACATTACTAAAAGTCAAAATTAGAGAAATTCTAATTGATTTTAACATTAATCATTTAGGAAGTCATCACTAACTCTTTTGGAGACTAGATTTGACTTAAAAAAGTTTGGGGTATTACAATATCTCCCCCTTAGAAATATTCATACTTGAATGAGACTGACTGAGAGGGGAGAAATGGTAGAATAAAGCACATCCTGAATATGAATGACTGAAATATAAATCCACGACTAACATGAATCCATGACTAACATGACTGATAAATTGAATATACATCATACTGAATATGCATATCTGATGCATGAGTAACTGATTCCTGAATGCATAACTGAGTGTTCTGAGGAATTATGTTTCTTATAATGAGAATGCATATCTGATGCATGATTACTTGACTGAACTAATACTTGAATGAATGACTGAATATGCAATGGTATTTAATACCAAGTTTATAATAGAATTTGGAACATGAAATGGATACAAAGCTTGTAACTGAAACCTGAACATAAAACTGAAAAACTTAAGGAGAACTGTTACCTTGAGCTAGATCTGAGTTAGCAAAGAAGAGGTTAGGGTACTTGGTTCGCATATCTGCTTCTGCTTCATAAGTATCTCCCTTAATGGATTGATTTCACCAAAGAACTTTGACTAGAGGGACTTCTTTGTTCCTCAGTCTGTGAGTCTGATAGTCTAGGATTTCGACTAAAATCTCTTCATACGAGGGGCTGTTCTGAACAACTATGCTCTGAATAGGGACTACGACTGCCGGGTCAACTATGCACTTCTTGAGTAAAGAGGCATGGAAGACTAGATGAACTAGGCCAGATCTGAAGGAAACTCAAGCTCATAAGCTACCTTGCCGAAACAACTGAGAATTTTGAAGGGACCGACATATTAATGACTGAGCTTTCCCTTCTTGCCAAACCACTTCACTCCCTTTATGAGAGAGATCTTTAGATAGACATAATCACCAATCTAGAACTGGAGATCCTTTTTGTGCATATCTGTGTAAGACTTCTGTCAGCTCTGAGCAACCCAGAGTCTTTCTCTGATCAACTGGACTTTTTCTAAGGTATCAAATACTAAGTCAGGCCCTATAACTGAGGCTTCACTAACTTTGAACCAACCGACTGGAGACCTGCATCTCCTACCATAAAGAGCTTCGAATAGAGCCATCCGAATACTAGAATGATAGCTATTATTATATCCAAACTCAATCAAAGTCAAGTGGTTATCCCAACTACCCTTGAACTCAATTGCACATGCCCTTAGCATGTTTTCTAAAGTTTGAATGGTCTTTTATGCTTGACCATCTTCCTGGGGATAGAAGGTTGTACTGAGATGAACTTGGGTACCAAGACCCCTTTGGAATGTTTTCCAGAAATGAGAGGTAAACTGGGTACCTCTGTCTGAGACAATAGATAACGAAATACTGTGCAATCTGACTAACTCCCTAATATAGAGTCTGGTGTAATCCTTGGCTGAATAATAGGTATGGACTGGAAGGAAATGAACTAATATGGTTATCCTGTCTACAATGACCCGAACTGATTATGCTTACGACGAGTATGAGGAAAACCCTTCACAAAGTCCATGTTCATTTCTTCCCACTTCCAAGTAGGAATACTGAACTCCTGCGTGGACCTACTACGCTTCTGATGCTCAATCTTAACTTGCTGACATGTAGGGATTTTAGTCATTAATACTGCAACATCTCTCTTCATCCCACTCCACCAATAGACCTTCCGCAAGTTGCGGTACATTTTTGTGGACCTTGGATGAATAGAGTAACACGCACCATGCGCTTCTGCAAGAATTTTCTGCCTTAATTCATCTACACCTGGAACACACAGACGACCCTGACAACGCAGAACACCATCTCCCCCTTGGGAAAAAACCTCTACTTTCTGATCCTTGACTGACTCTTTCAACTCAACTAGATTAGGATCTCTATCTTGTTTTTCTTTCACCTTAAAAACTAGAGATGATTCTGAACTATTTTGAACCCATATATTACCCTCTGAAGAATCAACTAGGCGTACACTTAGTCGGGTAAGCTGGTGGAATTCCTGAGCTAACTTCTTCTTACTGTCCTCAACATGAGCAACACTACCCATACAAAGTATATTGAGAGCGTCGGCCACCACATTGGCCTTGCCCGAATGATAAATAACACTTATGTCGTAATCATTCAAGAGCTCTAACTACCTCTTCTGATGAAGATTGAGATATTTTTGAGAAAAGACATACTGAAGGATCTTATGATCTGTGAACATATCTACATGAACTCCATATAGATAATGCCTCCAGATCTTCAAGGCAAAAATTACGGCTTCTAACTCGAGACATCAGTAGGATAATTTTTCTTATGGGGTTTAAGCTGTCTGGAGGTGTAGGCTATAAACTTACCATGTTGTATTAAGACACAACCCAAACCTACTCTGGATGCATCACAATACACTACGAACCTATCAAAACCATCTGGAAGAGCCAAAACTGGAGCTGAGGTGAGTCGAGTCTTCAACTCTTGAAAACTCTTCTCACAAGGATATGACCACTGAAAATTGACTTTTTTCTTAGTCAATCTGGACATAGGGGATGCAATAGAAAAAAATCCCTCAACAAACCATCGGTAATAGCTAGCCAAACCCAAGAAACTCTTGATATTTAATGGAGAGATAGGGTGAGGCCAGTTTCTTATTGCTTCAGTGTTTTGAGGATCAAACCTAATGCCATCACCGAAAATAATATGACCAAGGAATGCTACTGACCTTAGCCAAAATTTGCACTTACTGAATTTGGTGAACAACTGATGATTTCTGAGAGTCTGCAATACTATTTTGAGATGGTCTGCATGATCACGCTTACTGCGGGAATAAACAAGGATGTCATCTATGAAGACTATGATGAACATGTCTAAGTACTGCTTAAACACACGGTTCATCAAGTCCATGAAAGCTGTTAGGGCATTGGTAAGACTAAAGGACATAACTAAGAATTTAAAGTGACCATACTGAGTACAAAAGGCTATTTTTAAAATGTCTCATTCTCTGGCTCTTAGCTGATGATAGCCTAATCTGAGGTCTATCTTAGAAAAATAGCTGGCACCCTGAAGTTAATCGAACAAGTCATCGATTCTGGGAAGTGGATACTTATTCTTGACTGTGACTTTATTGAGTTGACGGTAGTGTATACACATTCTGAGAGAACAATATTTCTTTCGTATGAATAAGACTGGTGTACCCCATGGGGATACACTGGGTCTGATGAATCCCTTGTCTAGGAGATCCTTCAACTGTTCCTTTAATTCTCTGAGTTCTACTGGTGCCATTCTGTATGGCAGAATAGACATAGGCTGAGTATATAGAAGAAAATAAATGCCGAAGTCTATTTAAGACTAGGATTTTCAAACCTAGTGTCCTTAACTCGAATACGATGATAGACACATCCCTTAGATATTATTTTTTGTGCCCGAAGATAGGAAATAAGCTGACCTCTAAAAGCTAAAGTACTACCTCTCTATTCTAGGACAGGTTCATTTAGAAAACTAAAATTGGAAAACTTTATTTCTGCAGTCGACTGTGGTATAGCAGGAATGAAGACAATCCATGTCAAGAATGACATCAAAATTAGTCATCTCTAATTTGACAAAATCTACTGAAGTGATTTTTTGAGATATCATAATCGGACAGTTCCTGTATACCCGCCGGGCTATGATAGTCTTACCCACTAGGGTGGATACTAAGAAGGGCTCTGTTAGAATTTTGGAACTGACTCTGAAATCAACTATTATGTAAGGAGTAACAAAAGACAAGGATGCTCCTGGATTTAGCAAAGCCTAAATATGCAAGTGAAAGATTTGTAGCATACTAGTAACTACATCAGGAGAATTTTCCTAATCTTGTCGAGACTGGAGAGCATAAAGTCGATTTGGGTGTTGCCTACTAGTAGCATTGGAAGTGGCACCCTGTTAATTTAGGCGACCAAATTGAGTTGAGGAATGGTTTTGCTGACCTCGATAACCTGACTAGGGACAATCTCTGACTCTGTGTCCTGGCTTGCCACATCTGAAATAGACATCACTACCAGCTCTGCATACACCCTTATGGTTTTTACCATAAGTCTGACATAAGGGATTAGTTTGAGAATTGCTAACACTGTCCTGAATCTTAAAGCCTGGTGCCCTATCTATATGACTATCCCTAAACTTAGAAGCTGGAGCACTGGCTAAAGAAGGAGTTGGAACTAATGATTTAGAACAGAACTGAGAATGGTTTCCTCCCTCAGACTTAGGCTGAGCAAAGTTGAAACTACCTGTTCTTGCTCTCTTATTCTGCTTCTCCCTCATCTTTATCTTTTGCTCTTCTATCTATTGAACATAAGCCTGGCTATGTTCATGTCACTATTCAACATCGCGGGCCTACACTCATTGACCACACTATCATTCACCCCAGAGACAAACTTACTCATCTTGGCGCTGCTATCTGCAACCATATGAGGAGTATATTTGTCTAATTGAGTAAACTTAAGAGAATACTCTTTCACCATTATATTTCCCTGCCTGAATTATAAAACCTTAGCTTCTCTCAGCTCTAGGGGAAAGAACCTCTCTAGGAATGCGGTGATAAACTCCTCCCACTCTATGGATCCTCTATCAACTGACCATTCTAACTTCTACTATTTGAACCAAGTGTGAGCAACATCCTACAACTAATATGCAGCTAGCTCAGCACTCTCACTAGGAGTAACCTCCATGATGTAGGTAACCTTCTGAACCTGATCAAGGAATTCCTGAGGGCCCTCATTTGACTTAGGCCCAAAAAAGAATGAAGGATTCATTCGGGTGAAGGCCCTAATCCTGGCTGCAGCTGAATTGGCCACTGGGTTGGCCGGAACAATGGTCGGTCATTTATTCTGAGCAGCAACTAACTGAGCAAGAGTAGTGAATGCAGCTCTGAACTCTACATGAGAGACATATTCGCCCAAAGGATCTTCGAGCTGAGGGGCTAATGATTCTTAGTTCTCTTTCTGGGAGGCATGTTCTATAAATTGGCTTTAAATTGTTGAATGGGATCTACGATGGCTCGTACGATGGTCCATCACTGGCTCAATGGTTCGTCATTCTAACCATCGCACTTGGGCCAGAATAGGGACTCATTGCCTTAGTAGCGATGGCTTGGGCAATGGTCCATCGCTAGCTCGACGGTTCATTAACCTGTCCGTCACACCTTAGCCAAAAGATTGACTTACTGCCTTAGCTACATCAATGAACTTGCAACTTGAAGGATTTATTATGAACATCATGCAAATCATCACATACTAGGATCAAATCTTTGAACTTGTAATCTAAAACGTGAATCAACACCCAACAGCAACAACAACATAAACTTCAATTCAGGTAAATCATGAAAACTCTTAAATACACAATCTTGTACTTTGAAATGAGATTCTTGGCCTTCATGGGTAGAAGAGACCCATGAATAGATATCTAACATACCTTAATTCGATGAGTTCTTCAAGTTCTTAGAGGGAATCTTTAAATTGACCCTGATTTCTTTAATTAGGGATTGCTAATTTGAGAGAGAATGCTTTTGTTCTTGAGGAATAGTGAACATAATGAGCAATTTTGGCTATTAAGGGTATAAATCCCGTATTTAGGCTGATTGAGGGCTTTGGGAAATCATCAAATGGTCCCTAAATTTAAATAACAAAACTTGAATAATATTTCAATTTTACATGCTGGTGCGATGTGGTGAAATCGCCGCGATGCGGTGAAATCACACCAACTCACTGGAAAGTAGATGATTGGGAAACTAGTTGGTGACGCGATACGGTGGTATTGCATTGTTCAATGCTCCAAATATAGTACCGAGAATGCTACACGGTTCTCAAGATCCCGAATGACCACAAGCTAACCCATGACTGATATTTATACCTATATACTGTATGACATCATCTAAAATGCAGAAATAATAGACTGGAACATACCATAAGGTTCAAAATAGATAAAACAACTATCTGAGAGTACAGTATATCAATACCAAAATATGAACTGAAATAAACTGTCTGAACATACTATAGTCTGAAAGCCTCTAAAATTAAACTGTCTGAATAGGGAGTTGATGGGATATGTCCCCAACTAATTCTAACTACAGAAATAAACTAAGTAATGACATAATAAAGTAACGATCATGTCCTCGAAGGATGAGGACTCACTGCTAACACTAACTGCTGAGACTGGAATGCTACTGGTACTCTGGAGCTCGTGCTTCTGAACCTATGGTATAAAACACCATAGCACAAATGCATCAGTGCAATTGAATGTACTGGTATATAAGTGAGGTCGGCTGAATACAAGGGTTTATATGAATGAACAATACTAGCTAACCAAATAACATAAACGTGAGAATACATGTATGAATACGTGAACTGTATCTGAGATCAAGACATCACTAAACCTCAATACTGATAACATAGGTTTAGTATAACTATTGTACTATTATCTGAATGACTGTGTCTGATAGTCCTGTTTTTTATGGAACTAGCAGAGTTTCGTACTGAACTAGGTGACTGTATCTGACTGTCCTGAATTCTGTAGAACTATCTGAGTTCTATTACTAAGACTGAGACTGAGAATGTAACTGTGGGAAGTATTCATCTAACCGACATGCCCCAAATAAAGCAATATAGCTGAGTTGGGTCCCAATCTGTAACCCCAATTGGAAGGGGGTTAATACCGCACCACTGGTAAAGCCAAGCTGTGAGTGATCCCTCATCTAACAGGTACTCTAAGAAGAATGGTGGGACCCTCATATAACAGGTTAATCCACCTCATCAACCCTCATCTAATAGGTTATATGTCTTAACCTATACTGACTACTTGGTTCTCGAGTGTAAAGATTTCTTCTAAGAATCATACCCTTTACTCGCAGGTGAGTTCCTATCTTTGGGCTCATTCGGTGTTGAATCCTATTCTCATATGATTAGACACTAAATTAATTATACTGAACTAACTAGACTGAGTTTACTGAGTTTCATTAACTGATGGAGTATCATTGAGATCTAATAACTGACTGAGATTACTGAGTTTTTCTGAGTCGTAAGACTGACTGAATTCTACTGAACATGGCTTGACTAAGAGTATCTTGAAAACATAACCTAGCTCTAGGCACACAGCTAAATTTTTGGGTACAAGTACCCCCAGGACTCAATAGTATAAAACTGACAAGACTTGACACTTCTTGAAACATCACCATAGTCAACAATTCATAGTTCAATCATCGGGGATATTAATGAATTATTTGCATGCCATAAGCTCACATATGAATAAAGGTGCATGTAAACATGTCATAATTTCATAAGCCTAATATCATGAGCATTACATCAATCCATCACAAAGCAGAACAATAACATGGGAGTTATTTGGGCTTAAGGGTGAAACATAGGTTTATCATTTTGGTCACAATTGAGTTATAAGGCATGTTTTCTATTCTCTTAGGCATTCTATCAAATACCTTGCACACATAACTATAATCTTATGCTTGGACATTAAATTAATTCATCATGGTTGTATAAATCAACACAATTTAGTAGATTTCAATCCACATGCTAGCATAAATTAATGAAAACACATTTAACGATTCCAACTTGGGTATCATACACAACATCAACATGATCGTAATCAATCCACAACATAAACATCATAATTTATAATTTAAAATTAGATTCTTGGGCTTCATGGACAAAAGGGATCCATCAATGAACACTTGACATACCTGGTGGATGATTTCTTAAAGATTTGTAAAGGAAAGCTTGAATTCTTGACTTGGAATTAAGCACCTAGGGTTTCTTGTTCTTGGGGATTGATCTTTGAGAAAAACCCTAATTGGATGTTGTGAATGGATAATAAAGTTATGAGCTATTTTCTGATATAATTAGGGGTTAAAATGAGTGAAAAAAGACCCAAATACCCTTTTAAAAATGGCTTTAAATGGCTGAATGGGATCTGCGACGGTCTGTCGCTGGCTCGATGGTTCGTCATTTTGACCATCGCACTTGGGCCAAAATAGGGACTCACTGCCTTAGTAGCGACGGCTTGGGCGACGGTCCGTCGATAGCTCGACAGTCCGTTAACCTGTTTGTCGCACCTTAGCCAGAAGATTGACTTACTGCCTTAACTGCGACGGTTTTGGCGATGGTCCATCGCTAGCTCGATGGTCCATCAACCTACCTGTTGCACCTGGGCGGTTCTGACAGCTCTCAGTAAATTGTCCATAACTTTCTACTCTGACACCAGATTCGACGAAATTAGTATCGTTGGAAAGCTACTTTAATTTCCCACGTGATAAAAAGTCAAAATTGGGGAAATTCTAACTCATTTAAACATTAATAATTCAGGAAGTCATCACTAACTCTTTTGGATACTAGATTTAACTTAAAGAAAGATCGGGGTATTACACGTTGCCACTTTTGATGCTAACTGAAAGGGCACCGCAACGCAGTGGAATCGCGTTGGAATACTGGAAAAGGACCATTTCCATTTTGAGCCTTGGCGTGACATATCATCATTGTGGAGGCTCACCAAATCTTGATGATTGTCATTTTTTTTTTGGCTCCGCGACGCGCTGATGGCTCAGGTGGTACACTGTCTTACTAAAATAGCCATAACTCTTCGTTCGGATGTCGGATTTGGGCGAACTTTATATCGATGGATAGCTTATTCAATTTCCCATATAATGAAAATTTAAAATCTTGAAAATTACATTAGAATAAAATGGTATTCATTTTTTAAGCTAGTTCTTAACATTCTAGGAGCGAATTTAAGCTAGAAAAAAGTATGAGGTGTTACAATATCTCCTCCTTAGGAACATTCGTCCTTTAATATGACTAGTTAAGCTCAAAGAGTAATGATAGACTAAGTTTATATACTGGACATGCATGTCTGATGCATGGAATACATGACTGAACTGATTAATGAATGTGTGACTGAATTTCCAATGATAGTTGATGCTAAGATTATAGTTGTAACTAAACATGAGGCTGGGTAGATCTAAGGAAGACTATTACCTTAAGCTGAGAACACTAATAAGCCTAAGATCACTTATTGAACATGCATGAATAGAAACATAAGAACATGAATGAGTCTGAAACATGATATGCAAACTGAATATCGTGAACTTAACTGAGCCCTTGAGTACCCAGCTTACGGTTGAGATTGGAACTAGAGGGTCAACTATGAGTACCCATTACCTCAAACTGGATTCGTTATGTAAAGATAAAATGAAAGGTTTAGATCATGATAGCTGGGGGGTTATAGTGCATCTCCCCCTTGGGATACTTGTCCCTCTAAGAATACTTACTCCACTGAGATACTGGGGCGATGCACAGGGTACCTACGAACTGAATCGTGACTGAATATCTGGGATCTGAAACTAATGCATGATTCATGAACTGAGCTGAAATACCAACTACTAGGACGTTCTATCTTAGAATAGTTATATCCCTGAGACTTCTGATAATATGACTAGATGGAAAGATGGGAAAAACATACCATACGAATTTGATTGCTTGACTGTTAAATCAAATTGCTAGCTTTATTAACTGACTCATGCTGAAAACTTAAGCTCAACTGCGGGCCGAGGGTCTAACAAAGCATATCATGAAAATGGAAGACTCGTAATGTACCTGAATCTATGTTAGGGAAACTTCCCTGATCATAGCGAGTCTGGGGTGCATAAAATCTATTCTGGCGCTGACCACCAGTGGTACTGGAAATGGCACCCTGCTGACGTAATTATCTACCCCTCTGAGCCATTATTCTACACTCTATCAACCTGTGACCTGGCTTACCATATCCAAAACATACCTCACTGCTTGCTCTACATACACCTAGGTGATTTCTACCACACTCTTCATAAAGCAGATAGGTACGATCATTTCTCACACTACCCTAGGTCTTGGAGCCTGGCACCCCATCATAACTGTCATTCCTAAACTTTGATATTGGTGCACTAGCTGAAGATAGATTTGGGACTGAAAACTCCTGACTATGCTGAGAACAGTTACCACCCTGTGACCTTGGCTGAGAAAAAATAGAACTACCTGTTCTGCCTCTCTTATTTACTCTTTTTTTCCTTAGCTTTCTCTTTCTCAATCTGCTAAGCGTGCATCATCAATCTAGAAAGATACATGTCTCTATTGAGCATAGCAGTCCTACACTCTTTGACCACCAATCCAGAGACACCGGTCACAAACTTATTCATGTTTGATCTAGGGTCAGCCATTTGATTAGGGGCATACTTAGACAACTGGTTGAACTTGAGGCAATACTCTTTCACTATCATAGAGCCCTGCCTCAGGTTCATGAACTTTTCTATCTTAGCTTCCCTCATCTCAAGTGGGAAAAACTTATCTAAGAACACATCCTGAAATATCTGCCAAGTCATGGGAACTGTATACTCCCCTTTACTCTTCTTCCACATCACTACTTAATCATAAACAATATTATTCAGCCTATAGGATTTCAATTCTACACTCTCCTCTTCAGATACATGTATAATATGGGTAACCTTCTTACCTCATCAATAAAAAGCTGTGGGTCCTCACCTTTCTTTGACCCAAAGATTTCTGGTAGGTTCAATCTCATAAAATTTCTAATTTTAGCTGTGGCTAAATCCCCATCTTGTTGAGGTGGGGCTGCAGCCTGATGGTTACCCTAAATGTTAGTTGTCACAGCTTGCGCTAGAGCCTGAAAAGCTATCCAAAACTCTGCCAGTGACACATTCTCATTCAAAGAATCTGCAGGCTGAGGTGGCTGATTATCATTTCTATAGGCATTAGCTCTGCGAGAAGACATATTATGTAATGAAAGAAAGAAGCAGATTAGACTGAGGGCTCTACTGGAGCTCAAGCTCACTTGCATGACATGAATTCTAAAAGAAGGGAAACTTTTCCTAAAATATGTCATAGCCTCTTGTACATAAGTGTGGCGCGCTACACACCCATGCACAAGACTCTACGCGATGCGACTTTTCAGACTCCCTAGGATACTGTTGAACCATAGGCTCTGATACCAAGTATGTAACACCCTATATTCTGAACCTCGAATGCTATATGGTGCTTATAATCTCAAAGGACCACAAGCTAACCCATGACTAGTACTTGCTGCAATAACTGAATAATAATACTGTATAATGCGGAAATTTGGTGGAAACTTGCCATAAGGTTTAAAACTGAAATATAACTGTGTAAGGTATAACAATAAGAAAACTAAAATAACTGTCTGAAAATACTCTAGTCTGAAAAGTGTCTAATCTGTCTGAATTGTGGAGTTGATGGGACAATCCCCCAACTAAATCCATCTACTAAAATACTAAATCTAATGCAATAATAAAATAAGTGACATCCTCAAATGATGAGGACTCACTGCTAAGTCTACTACTGCTGGCTGAATCTGAATAGCTAAGGGTGCTCGGGAGCCCATGCGTCTGAACCTATGGTCTAAGACACCATAGCGCAAGAGAAAAGTATGCGTTAGTATGTAGGAATGTACTGGTATGCTAGATGAGGTAAGGCTAAATACAAGGGTTCATAGGCATGAATAATAACTAACTGGATGATATGTAAGAGTTGGATTAGCATACATGGAGGATCTGTAACTACTGAACATATTGCGCATACTGTGACTGAGTATACTGGAACTGAATATGATATCTGATAAATGAGACTAATAGTACTGGATTACTGATGACTATTGTGGGGTTGATCCTATCTAATGGATGACCCCTGAGATCAGGCCTATCTAGCGGGTGGTCTCTGAATCTGTTGATACTAATACTGATTCACTGTATCTAATAGTCCTGAATCTGTAGAACTACTAAAGTTATTTACTGAGCTGAGTGACTTTATCTGACAATTCTGATTTCTAAAATTTCTGAACTGAGTTCTATTCTAAAGACTGAGACTGAAACTGAAACTATGGGAAGTAATCAATTAACCGATATGCCGCAAATCTAAACTAGTAGATTTTAACCTATAACCTCAGCTGAAAGGGTGTCAGTACCTTGCCATGGGTAAAGACACTACTGTGGTCAAGCCTATCTAATGGGTGACCTTGAATAGGAAGTCAATCCTAATCTGATGGGTGACCCCTAGGAGGTAGCCAAGCCTTAATCTAATGGGTGACTCCAAATCCTGTGCTGGCTACGTAGTTCTAGAGTACAGGGACTGCTACAAAATACTCTGCCTAACTAACGGGGAAGCCGTCATCTCTGCTTTCACTCGGTGCTGAATCCTACTCCCAACAGAATAGACACTGAACTAATTCTTAAACTATACTAAACTGGGCTAAATCTGTTACTGATCATATTACCTGGCTGATCTAACTGAGTTTACTGGGTTCTGTTGATAGACGAAATACTACTGAATTCTGTTATCTGACTGAATGCCACTGAGTTTCTGAACTGACTACTAAAACTGGATTGGACAGATACTAAGATTACTGGGTTTTCTAAAGTCCTGTAACTGATGGAATTCTATTGATCATGGCATAACTGAGACTATTCTATAATTGACACTGGCTCTAGGCAAACAACGAAATTGTCGAGTATTAAATACCCTAAGACTCTATATCATGGATAATATAAAGCATGACAATTTTTGAATAACATGACAATAGTCTATCATTCACAATACAATCAATGAGACATTTCTTCAAACCCTTGAAAGTCATGAACTTGTACATAAACAGAAATGCATATTAGTATGTCATGATTTATTCACTAAGGCTTTTCGTCAAACACTTAGTATGCATTATTTTGTACATAAATGGGGATCTCATGTTGACATGTTATAATGGCACTACTTCATTCACATAGGCATTTTATCAAATATATGGGAACATGCTTTGGTTACACAACAATTTACTATATCTAGGTATCGTGGCTACAACAATGAACTTGCAACTTGAAGGATTTATCATGAACATCATGCAAATCATCACATACTAGGATCAAATCTTGGAACTTATAATCTAAAACATGAATCAACACCCAACAACAACAACAACATAAACATGAACTTTAATTCAGGTAAATCATGAAAACTCTTAAATACACAATCTTGTACTTTGAAAAGAGATTCTTGGGCTTCATGGGTGGAAGAGGCCCATGAATAGACATCTAACATACCTTAATTCGATGAGTTCCTAAAGTTCTTGGAGGGAATCTTGAAATTGATCTTGATTTCTTGAGACTAGTATTTGCTAATTTGAGAGAGAATGTTTTTGTTCTTGAGGAATAGTGAACATAATAAGCAATTTTGGCTATTAAGGGTATAAATCCCGTATTTAGGCTGATTGAGGGCTTTGAGAAATTATCAAATGGTCCCTGAAATTAAATAACGGAACCTGAATAAAATTTCGATTTTACATGCTAGGACGACTCGGTGAAATCACGCCAACTCACTGAAAAGTGGACGATTGGGAAACTAGTTGATGGCGTGATGTGGTGGTATCACGTTGCCACCTTGGATGCAAACTGGAAGGGCACCACAATGAGGTGGAATCGCGTTGGAATACTGAAAAAGGACCATTGACATTTTGAGCCTTGGCGCGACCCTCCATGATCACGGAGGCTCATTGGATTACGACGATTGTCATTTTGTTTGGCTCCACAATGCGCTGATGGCTCAGGTGGTACACTGTCTTACTAAAATGGCCATAACTCTACGCCTGGGTGTCGGATTTGGGTAAATTTTATATCGATGGAAAGCTTATTCAATTTCCCACACAATGAAAAGTTAAAATCTTGAAAATTAACTAGGAATAAAATTGTATTCATTTTTGAAGCTAGTTCTTGATATTCTAGAAGTGAATTTAAGCTAGGAAAAAGTACGGGGTGTTACAGTTGATAGGCAATAACACTCCTAGAGAGACGACATATGTGAGCATATAACTACCGTGAATGTGTAATGAGATGTTTGGGCAATGGAAGTGAACCGTTTTATAGCCTTCGCCGACCTTGGCGTCAATGTTTTCTAAGGAGAAAAAATAGGGAGTAATTCCTAACTAGGAGAAGTATACAGAAAATCAGTTCATTGGTAATGATTTGGTACCATATATTATGGAATTGCCAGCAAAGAACTTTGATACAATTCCACAAAAAAGAGAATGAAACATAAGATAGTTCATAAAATTTGAAATAGCTCTGACCAGGCCAAGATGGTATACTGTTGAAAGCTGGTCAAATATCAAAACTATACTATGATCATTGTATGTAATGTACGGTAACACAGTCGCAAACTCTTCTATCTACTTATAAGAAAATAGATAGAAGAATTCTCTGTGTGTTTCACATACATCTTGTGCGCCACACATGAGAAATGTCTTTGTAAGCATAAATATAGAATATAAAAATGACATGAATTACTTTTTCGTGAAAGATTTAAATTATAATTACAATTAAATACTCGCAAAAAAATCATATATTTCAGGTAATCTGTTGGTCCTAAATCCATTGATGCACCACTATTAACAAAGTTTAGAGAAATTGTGGGAAACATCTTTGATATGTTGTTCGAGAAACTTTTCAAATCTTGAAAGAGATCAATAATCTATAATCTATATTTATAATCTATAATATATAATCTATAGTCTATAATCTATAATCTATATCTATAATCTATAATATATTAAAATTGTGAAGGGCCTTAGAAATGTTAATTGAACTTTTTGTCCTTCATTAAAAGTCTTTGTTTTAGATAAAATCATTTTTTCACTATTTTCTTTAATATTTTAATAGTTGAAAATTAATCAACTATATTTATGGTAAAACCTTTACTTATTAGAAGTCATCTAAATTAATAACAACTAATATTTTTTTCATTATTTTAAAAACTCTAAATCAACTAAATTTGATTTTAAGAAGATTTAAAAAATCTAAAAATAAATATAAAAACTTTAAAATAAGAAAACTTTATATCCCTGCAATATATAACAAGTCCTAATATTTTACCATGTTGGATGTGGGCTTTTGCTGGAAAAGCAGTTGTTCAAAGATTGCCCGCTAATAACTTTTTGATAAAAAAAATAAATTGTAGTTATTCTATTTTTAAATTATTTAATGTGGAGATGTGGAAGGACATCAATGATATACATGATCAAATTACAGGCCCCTGGACTGGTACTTGGGGACTTTAATTATGTCCTCAACAAAAGGAAAGTTGGGCAGACCAGTAACACTAGCAGAAACTAGAGATTTCAGGAATTATGTAGCTAAGTGTGGCCTACAAGAATTGAAAACTACTGATTCATTTTATACTTGGAATAATGAACAAGAGGGAGAAAGCAAGGTGTACAGTAAAATAGACAAAGTACTGGTAAATGATAAATATAGACAAAGTACTGGTAAATGATAAATGGCTTGCCTGTTTCAGCATGCCAATTTTTACCAGAGGGGTTGTATGACCTTTGCCCTATGATCACACGGTGGGACACAGGTATCAATATTAGACCTGGCTCCTGAATTCAAGGAAAGAATTAAAAGAAGATGGACAACAGAAATACAAGGGAGGAAGATATTTCAAGTAGTGGGAAAGATGCATCGACTAAAAAAGGTTTTCAAGCAGATAAATGCAGAGAGATTTAGTACAATAGAACAGAGGACTGATGAGGCAAGAGATCAACTACTGTAGTGCCTAAAAGCATTGCATAAAAACACAGTTAAAATACTCTTTGAGGAGGAAAGTAATCTATCTATGAGATCCTCCTGAAAGACAGGAACCAATTTCTCCATCAAAAAAGCAAACTAAACTGGCTAATACTGTTATTTTCCACAAAGCTCTTAAGAGCGGGAGGAATAAAAACAGAGATTTTCTAACTAAAGATGCAGATGAAAACACCAAAAAAGATATGGAGGGAATCAGCTCAACCTTTATTGAGTATTATGAAGCATTATTAGGCACTGATATGCCAGGAAGAAGACCAGTTAACAGTTCTATAACTAGAAAGGCCCAGTAGTTACCAATGAGCAATAGGAAATGTTATTGCAACCTTACACTGCAGATGAGGATAACTGGGATATAGTTGGTTCCTGGGGTATTAGAATTCTTCCACCATGGCCAGAAGCTGAGGGGAGTCAATGACACAATTTTGACCCTCATTCCAAAGGGAGCACATGTTGAATCAGTAGCAGACTACAGAACAATTGCTTTTTGTAACACATTATACAAAGTAATATCTAAGATGATTTGCAAGAGGCTACAAAATATACTTCTACACATAATAGCTGGTACACAAAATGACATTTATGGCTGGGAGAACAACAGTTCAAAATATAAAGATATGCCAAAATCTGGTCAGGTTTTATAACAGGAAAGCATCAGCAAAGAGTTATTTGATCAAAATAGATTTAAGAAAGGCCTACGACACGGTTGAGTAAAAGTGTGTAGAAGAAATGCTATACTGGTTGAATTTCCTGCTTGACTTTATCAAGTTGGCAATGGAATGCATTAGTACAGCACGCTATACTAAAGGTTTAAATGAGGGAGTATATGGCAATATCTAAGGACGGAGGAGGCTGAGATAAGGTGACCCCGTGTCACCTCTGCTATTTGTCATATGCATTGAGTATTTCTCCTGAATAATGGACTGGGTATCCACTATGGAAGGATTTGCCTATCACACAAAATGCAAAAGCCTGAAATTGCACCATCTATGCTTTGCTAATGACATATTGATATTTTACAAAGGGGAATTAGTGCCTATTGTCCTGATGTTGAAGGGACTGAGCACTTTCTTGATGAGTTCAGGGATGACTACTAATGCTAGAAAATCATGTATCTTTTTTGCCAACATGGACGAATAGGCGTTGGCAGATATTTGTGGAATGAGTGGATACTCAGTAGGGAAGCTTCCATTTAAATATTTAGAAGTACCTATAGGTGCTAAGTAACTCTCTGCTTTGGACTGTGAAATGCTCATTGACAAGATGGCAAGCAGAATCCACACTTAGGGAAGCGGAAACCTATCATATGCTGGAAGAACACAACTGATAAACTCAGTTCTAATGCAAGTACACACTTACTGGTCCAGTGTTTTTCTACTCCCTAAGAGAGTGTTGAAATCCATAACAGCTATATGCAGGAACTTCCTGTGGAGTGGGGATCTGAATACAAATAAAAGCCCTCTTATCACATGGGATATAGTATGTAGAAACAAAAAAGAAGGGGGTGTAGGCATAACTGATTGCATTGTGTGGAATGAATCACTTATAGTCAAATATATATGGAATATAGCTAGCAAGGCTAAAAACATGTGGGTTAAATGAGTGGACCATGTGTACTTAAAAGAAGAGAGTTGGAGGACATACAAGCCACCACAAAACTACAGCTGGTACTGGAGAAAAATGTCACATGAGGGATAAGTTCATGGTTGGGTATGTGGAGAATAGTTGGCTCCAAGATGGGGAACAGAATAAACATCCCCAAGCATAGCTTTATATATTGGATGGTAACGCATAAGAGAGTGCAAACTAGATGAAGGTTAGCTCGTTGGGTGTCTGCCAAGACGATACATGTCTGATGTGCGACAATCCAGCTAAAAATATTAAATATTTGTACTTTGAATGCCCCTTTTCCCAGGCATGCTTGAATGAAATCCTGAGTTGGCTGGGGTGTCATTACAAAACAAGGAGCTACAGGGAATATAGAGAAAACTAACACGCTACCCAGTGGGCAAAGTAGAGGTTTGACTTGGGCAGTGATTGCAACATTAGTATACCACATATGGCAAGCCAGAAATGAAGCTCTATAGCACAAAACAGTTCCAAGACCCCATATAGTAGTACAGAGGATTAAGGAAGAATGTAAATATCAAAGTATCGGGTTTATACATAGTAAAATTACCTGTAAAGATAGAGCATGGATAGGAAAATTGTATAAAGAATGAGGTAGTAAATAGGAAATGTAGTCGATGAGCTATTAGCTAAGGGATGTAATGCGCCTGGAAGTGGTTAAACTGTACAGATTTGTAATTTTTTTACATGATCGAGATGATATAAAATTTTGTTTGTTAGAACAAAAAAAATTCTTTGGTGTTTTATTATTATCAATACTTTTTGTATTAAATCCATGTTTCATGCTCTTATGAATCTGGATTCGTTTATTTTCTATCGAACTACACATTCTAGGTTTATTGGAGAGAACTTTGAAAAGAACAAATCTTTTTGTTCTTGCAGGGAAGGAATAGCCAAGAACCATGGATTCTCTCTGTCTTTTTATTTTTATTTCTTTTAGTTTCTTTTCTTCTCTTTGTAGTTTTATTTAGTTTTTGATGATTCAAATTGTGTTTTTTGATGCAACTTAGTGAAGTAAATTTAGTTTAGGACCAAGTGATTCCTTCCCTTCATACTTCATATAAATCAATCTAAAACCTCAGAGTATATCTTTTCACGAATCGAAGAAAAAAAATATAGTTCAATCGAATATTGATTTTTCTATTCTTTTATCTATTAGAAAAAGAGATAATCTACTTTTTTTTTTCTTTTAGAAAATCCAAAATTCAATAAAAAAAAGAAATAAGATACTGAAAATGAAAGTTTCTTTCTCGAGAATTAATCAAATATATTTATGGTAAAACTTTTTCTTATTTGAAGTAATTTGAATTATTGACAACTACTAATTTTTCGTTAGTTTAAGAACTCTAAATCAACTAAATTTGATTTTTAAAAGATTTGAAAAATCTAAGAATAAATTTAAAAGCGTTAGAATAAGAAAAATTTAAGCAGTACCATATTTTTAAAAGTTTTAGTTACATAATAAGAATGTAATCAATTATTTTGTAACGATTTGATTTTAACAACAAGGAAGGATTTTAAATATAGAAAAGAAAAAGAAAAATAATCATACCACAAATATGATTTAAATTAATGCATCTCTATTAGCCTTTGACAGCAAGAGAAAGTTGTACAATATGGCAAACGCAAGAGTGATGATGGTAAAATATTTATGTGTTTACACTAAAATATGTATTTACGTTTACATTATTATATTAAAGCATGAAAGATCTTTTAAAAGTGATTTAACTTTTTACACTTCATCAAAATCTCCACAATGAACAAAATTATTTAATTTAAATAATCAAACGTTACCCATGCCATTAAACTAGTACACTTAATAATATGAATTAGATATTTGATGATCGAAATACAAAATACTGAACATTGAGAAAATTAGATAGAATTGATCTATCTCTGGTATGATTGATTTAGCCGAAGGTGAAACAACAGTAGTTATCAGCGAATGAATAAGTTAAAAATAAAAGGTAAATAAATTGATAAATTAGATAGCCTTTAATATATTAATGAAAAATTGAAATTGACTTTGTTTGATCTACAAAAAGAGAGTTCGAAACCAAAATATGCCAACACTTTAAAAAATTTATCAATCTATGCCATATAATTTTTTTTATTATTAAAGTAGGCGTTGTGCACTTATTTAGTGCACAACCCCTTTTGATTTTAACAGAAGGCATCCAGACAGCATTAAAAAAGGTAAAGTTCAGATTGTGCACCAAATAAGTGCACAATCTATTTTTTTATGAATTGTGCACTTAAAAAGAACACAATTTTTTTTTTTTTTCCAATATTGTGCACTTATTTAGTGCACAATCTATTTATTGATAGATTCTGCACTACATAAGTGCACAATACATTCACTTTTTCCTTAAACGGACAATTCATTTTTTTAAAGACATTTATTATATGTTGTGCACTAAAAAGTGCACAATATATTATTTTCAGATTGTACACTTTTTTAGTGCACAATCCATTTATTTATATTGTCCATAATTGTGTACTTTTTTTTATGCACAATCTATAAAAAAATGAATTGTGCACAAGTGCACAAATTGAAAAAACTATTGTACACTAAAAAAGTGTACAATCTATAAATAAATGAATTGTGCACTAAAAAATTACAATTTGCACTATTCATCTTATTCTGACATATCAACGTCAATCTTTCATTGATATGAAATTTGAATATGTGCACATTATCCTGTTTATTTTCTTCAACAGCTCTTTAAAATTTCTATATAAAGGGAAAACATCGCCTTCTTCACTGCAACAACTTTAAAATTTTTTATAGTTCAGATAAATCTTTATTAATTTGAATCTTAGAGAATGAATAGTGAACGTATCAAAGTTGCGCTTTTTTGAGACGATGAAATTGTTCATGAGGGTAATACAATATATTATAGTATTTCACTCAAGTGCAACGTTAAGTATCCAGTTTCAATTAGTTAACAAGAATTTATTGATTCAATTTTAGAAGGATGAAAATTAAAGGTGACGATTATGATTTATTTATAATCGGAAAATATTTAAATTTCTTCTCATCAAATGGTCTGGTAATTATGGAGAATGGATTATCAATGACGATGAGTTGTTGACTAAATTTTTAAGGGCTTCTTATAATTATGCCAGTCAAATAAAGTTAAATATTCTTCAAGTTTATGTTAAGAAGGAGCGGACGAGTCGTCATGCTCACTCTCCTGCACAGACGAACGTCTATACTCAACTTGAAAATCCAACTAGTATTGGTGATGCCCAGTTAAGCCATTATAGCAATTTTTTCGATAAGAACGTTTCTCAATACTTCATGTCGGGTAATGTAAGACACAATCTTCAATACCTGATTTGAACGAAACTTTGAATCAAAGTGACTGGTAATATTGATGAATTCATTTTATTATTAGTAATATTTATTTTGATTGCTTTGTGTTTATTTGTTATGTCATAGTATTGTTATATTTTATTCAGGGGATTAACTCTTCGTGAGACTAATAGTGATAAATTTTTAGGGCAAGATTATAATTATGTACAAGCATCACAACTTGGCTGGGTGGATGAATTCATTTTATTATTAGTAATATTTATTTTGATTACTTTGTGTTTATTTGTTATGTCATATTATTGTTATATTTTATTCAAGGGATTAACTCTTGGTGAGATGAATAATAATGAATTTTTTAGGCAAGATTATAATTATGGTCAAGCATCACAACTTGGCTGGGTGGACAATGCTGGAATATCTTCAAATATTCCTCTTTTGTTGAATCTTGATATTGCCGATTATTATCGGTAGGTTAAATATAGTTGTTATTATATTTATTTATATTTTTTAACAAATATTAAAAATATTTAATTTTATAAAATACATGGATAATGTACCGCGAGATGAGCATGTCGTTCCCAAAGATATTGAAAATTGCGATCAAGCAAATTATGGCAAATTGTCACAAAGTGATAATAGTGCACCGAATAATGCTGATGGAGGTGAATGTCCCTATGAATCTTCATCGAGTGATGATTGTGTGAGGTTTAATTCTGAACAAAGATCCATATCCATGAGGCCTTATCCTCAACTAGAATCAATTCCACAGACATCAATGCAAAGGCTGACACCAATGTCACAATCAAACAACTAGAAACCCCTGACGTAGATTTCTTGTTTGTATGCATTATGGTGTAAGTAATTTTTATACTTTCTATTTTTATTTTTTTTCTCAATAAGGAATTTTTACAACTTTGTTTTTCATGAACTGCAGTCCCTATTTCGTACTTCTTGCAACTTTTTTGATTGCTATGATCCCGAGTTTTCACGCCAGGCAAATATTATGATTTTGGGCTTGTTGAAGTAGACTAACAAACAACAAAAGGAGCTGAAGGCCAAAAGGATCTTAAAGCTAATTTTGACCATTAGTTTGATATGTAATCTGATGATGTTCATTTACTTTTTGTGCCATTGAAAGAGAATCGTCTATGTATGATGTTGTATTTTGATGGATATAATAGTATTTCTCTGTTGATTAAAGTAATATATATGCAACTATTTGTCAAGAAACAGCATACGCCAATAACATGTTACAAAAAAAAAATCTAGAACAACGTCATTAATTCCAAATTCATATGTTGAATTTACAAAAATATAACTCCTAGTTAAATCAATTGTGTAAAATTTACAAATATGCATCCTTCACAAGCAGTTTGAGGACATCATGTTGGTTGTTGAGTTTGGCAACATCAATTGGAGTCTTTCCGTCCAAGTTTTGAAGAGTTCTACACGAAAAAAGAAAAGTTTTATCAATGACTCCAACGCTCCACTTCAAACATTACCGTGGTAAAAGATAATAATAAGTATGTAAAAGTGATAACACCAAGCAGCTACCTAATTGAGCTATGCTCAATCTCTTGACATCACAGGCTTTCCAGTCAAATTGTTCAAAATAGGCTTCGAATTAAGTGGTACTGGTACTGTCTACAATGACACAATATTAGAAGCTTTTCAGAATCAGAACTCACTGCATATAGTGTGATACTCTACTTTTATTTGCATCCACACATAATGAGTAAATGGCACAATACCATGATGATTAATACAGGCAAGATACAAACTTCAGTAATACACTTCGTACAGTGCCTGGAAGTTTATCAAAAGATTCACAACACCAAACTTATAAAATACAATGCACCAATACTTACATCTACTATCTGTATCTTAATTTGTTTGGTGATCATTCTACTAGATTGATTCATTTATTCTAAAATTTGAATTTCGATACTTAAAAGCAAACAAAAAGTGTTATCCTCATACCAAATTGATGAAAAAAGGTACCTTTAAGACTATTGATTATATTATAGCTTAATTGAATCTCGGAAAGGAAAAAACTAAACATTATGGAACAAGAGAACTAATACATATAGCACAATAATTTCTAGACCAACAGTTAGAAGTAAGAATGCAATTATTGAGCAGAAAATACACTTTTTTAGCTAAGAAACTGTGAATTTACACTAGAAACAAAAATTCCCAGGCATACTTTGAGAAATAGTTAATTTCAAAGAAACTTCCAACAATCCAAGCTTCAATTAGACCTTCATCAATTATTTGTCAATAAAGTATTTACGGGACTTGGCCCTTGTTAAGTATTGTCAGATGATAGCACAAAATGACAAAGGGGGCTTAAAATCATAGAACTATTTCACATTCAATAATAATTTCATCTAACTCTACCACCTAATTTACCAATGACAATACAACCCCAAGATAATACTATAAACTATCTATCTCAACCACCTAAACTTACCACATCTACCATAAAAATAAGCCAATTTTTGTCCTTTTATAGTGTACCAAAACCAAAAGCTAACAGCTCAATTGTTTTCAAATTCCTCTCTTTCCTGTGATTCTCATCCTCAAAATAACTCCCACCTTGCTGGCCAAAAAATCTGAATACGAAGTAGAGAAAATCCCTACATTATAGTTGGTCGTAACCCAAATCATATAGAGATTATCTTTTGTCCACTGAATGTGATTAATGAGAAAGTTCAGAAAGATAAATAAGCACGCTAAAATCTAAATCTTGCTTAATAATATTACTTGCTATGGACCTATCTATCCAACGAAGAGTTTGATACATAGCCTCTTCAATTCTTGGACCTGTGATAATAGTTTTCACGACATCATCGAAAGCCATAATAATATCTGCACTAATTATGTTCTGGGATGGGTTGGATAAGTTAGCAAGTTAAACAAAATCACTTGAAAAGGGTATTTCAAGAAACATGAACTGATAAATATCAGGCTGATGCAAAGATACGATTCGAACAATTAGCAGAGTAGATGATATAAAATCAAAAGTTCGGATACAGCGTTGGTCAGTTCAGCAGAAGTTATGCAGCTACAGTACGCATTAGTAAATATAGTACAACAAGTGAAAACAACATCACATGATATACTTGTCCTATTAGAAAGGATGAACCCAAGTGTACACCGTAAGCAAAGCCTATTATACCCAAAAAGAATAAGCAAGGAATACACATTAATCACATATGTTTTAGCAACTACAACTTTAGATACTAAAACTGTAACATAAGGATAGCTAATTTAAATTTTTACCTGCCAACAATCAACAATGTTTAAATTGAAGTCCCGTAACTATGTGCCACAACTCCTAAATCGTATCAGCACCCACGGCTTAAGCCCTCCATGCGCATCATCGTCTCTATCTCTGTTGTCCCTCATTATTATAGCAGCAATCGAATCAGCACAATGCTTGCTTTTATGATTCTTTATATGTGTCGGGACCTACAAACAACAATTATACATAAGTATATAATGTCAAGCTAATTATATTAAATAATTTACGAATAGTAGTGTATATATTGCAATAATTACCCGTTTCTCCTCCATCATATCAATTGGTCCATGAGATGCATCCTGAATAACAGAAAGTGCTAAATCTGGAATCTAAAAAAAGTATAAAAAATATGATATGTTAACATATTATAAATACGAATAATCGCTCAAAATTTATTTTTTCAAATGATTGACCTATGTGTTAACGGGATACTCTGCGATTGTCTAGGAAACCATGTCGGAGGTCTGAACCTATAGATGACGAAGTGCAAACCAAATCCTGAGACTACTTAACAATTTATTATAAGAAAAATAGATAATCAAAAACACAAAAAAAAAATAATGAAGTAATTGTTAATACTAACTGCCACATCTCCGAACTCTGCCGATCCAAAACTCAAACGTAGAGTGCATGTCAAGTCTCGAGAGGGAATGTCACAATATGACTGTGGCCTGGGTTCATCAACCCAAGCAGGTACAACATATGTCGAGAAATTATGAGACTCGGGCATGGATGAACAACCTGGCGTGAACTGTGATGGATGAAAAGGCAGCGAATGAACTCGCTCATGAAGCCCAATTGGGTCATCATCTACCGCTGCTTCAGGCTCTGGCTCAGGATCCGTAAGTAATGGAACATCTCCTACTGCCTCATGTATGAAGACACTATATCTATATCCCATCCTCGGCCACGTCCTCCTCTACGCATAGCTGCATCACCACGTCCATGTCCATGTTCTCCTCTTTTCCTTCACGCATCCCAAATGGCTGTTGGTAGTGTTCGTCAAAAACTG
Source organism: Capsicum annuum (assembly GCF_002878395.1). Lineage (NCBI taxonomy): Eukaryota > Viridiplantae > Streptophyta > Magnoliopsida > Solanales > Solanaceae > Capsicum > Capsicum annuum. The sequence goes on along the minus strand of NC_061120.1, from coordinate 175,974,174 downwards.
CAAGACCCTAAAAGGCCTAATTTAACTGGTCAAAAATCTCTATAATATCATCATCAAGCTCAGTTCCACGCTCGCTATTCTCTGAACTCAACATCCATACTAATGCCTTGTCATACAGCTGCTTAAGGCCTCTACGCATCACCTCATGTAAAGGCGTAATCGCGACATACCTAGAATATCCGAGAGTGAGGTTGCCTAATAACACCTGACCATGTCGCAAATACCACTTCATATAGGCATCTAAGTTGGCATAGTGATGTACCTCCACAACTCTAGGCTACCAATGGATCCACATATCAAAACAATAGTTATGCTCTAAAATAAACTATTGGTCAATTGGAGATCGATCATCATGCCTAGCATGGTTAGGTTGCCATAGAGGAGCCTCTCGAATATGTTGTGGAAGCTCGAACTGTTGCATCACTCTATCTATTGGGTGCCACTAAATAAATTCTAAACACAACATTGGCACTCGCATCCTCCACATCGGCTGTCACGACCCAAAAATGAAGGTCATGATGGTGTTTGTCGCGGCGTACCTTGACAAGTAAGTCTATCACCCAAACTGATACAAAAAGAGACAAAAATGTCCCAAGGTAAGGCTTCTAGAACAAAGTCAAACCATATAAGTAATCATAACAATGCGGAAAGAATTTATTCAAAATACCAACCATGCCCAAAACCAGGTATCAATAGTGTAAGAACTACTAATACAATTCAGGAGTCAAATACATCGAAAAAATAACAATAAGGGAATAATAACTGTGTCTAGATACTAATAAAGACATAATTACTATAGAAAGATAAAGGTGAACTCCGGACGCATAAATATCCAACCGCTACCTTGGAAGCTCCAACAACCGCCCGAGTCAAGCAAGCTGAGGCGCACTCGATCTAGGACCTGCACCAAAAGGGCGTAGTAGGCATAAGTACACTCCACTTGTACTCAGTAAGTATCATAGGCCGACCGAGCAAAGTAGTAATTAAAGCATACAAAATATATACTAAGGGCACGTCACCTGCAATCAGAAAATGTCCCACAATGGTAGCCTAAACCGCTTGCACTAACAGTTCTAATATATCACATACACACCAAGATAGAACACGAGTATGCATTATATCACAAATAAGTAGAACAAGGGGAACATGCATATATAAGATCATCAAATATAAGTAAAAGAAGATAAGACAATTACATAAATGGAAAGTCAATATGATAATATAATACAATATAAGTGCAATGTATATGATGATGCACAAGATCATCGTACAACCTCCGGGATTGTCGAAAAATCCCTGTATACACCTACATAGCTAAAGCTCCCCAACGTAGGATCCATGGGGGTTCTCAATCCGTATACAATCCATATATCTCATATCTTTTTTCTGACACATCCCTCAGAAATATTTTTATAAGGTGTTATAATATCTCCTCCCCGGCACATCCATCAGGAGGATTTTAAAAATATACTACTAGTGTTACTCAGGTGTTGCCACAGTGGTACCAATCTTTCATGAATGAGTATGACATGAGGGTGTAATACTCACAACCAATCGCAATGACTATTTCCACAACCAATCACAATGATATATTTCCACAATCAACCACAATTATACATTTTCACAACCACGTGAGCCAATATTCGCTTATTATTTTTATTTTATCCATAAATTTCCACATGTCTCATATAACAATAAGTATGAATATATCACAATACCAATGGTACCACATTAGGCATTTTAAAAACACACTACAATTATTCACATATATTCAAGACTATCAATACCACATAGGACCCCACACGATCACAGATATCACATAATATCTCAATTTCGACAATTACATCATATATAGGCTCTCACACTGGCACAACACATAGATAGTCATTTTTCATGATTAGTTCCCACCTTTAACATGCATTTTGTACCATCACTTACTTCCCAACTCAGTCTGAAAGAGTTAAGCGATAACCTACCTCAAAAGCCGAAACCGATCCACTACATTTTGAAACCACGACCTTACTTTTTACGAACAATCTCAAACTCCACTAAAAATATCAAATATAGAATCTACACGTCAAAACAAAACCAACGACGCCCATATTGATTGCTTTTGGTTCGGAGTCAAAACGGACCCCTAGAACGTGTTTTCAAAAAGAAGGACAAAATTAGAACTTTACTTCAAAATATGTTTTCCATATTTTTAGGAATATACAGCTAAAAACCCAAGTCAAATCGAGTCCAAAACAAGGTTCGAATTGAAAAAAAACCAGTTTTAAGCTTTATCGGGTAAAAATCTTTAAAATCCAGGTTAAAATCAAGAATCAGAGTCGTTTTAGGGGTTAAATTGATGAAAAACTAGTAATAATAAGGTAAAAATATTATTCAAGTGAAAAGAAGTGAAATTGGATTTAAAATCAAACCCTAAGATTTTTGGGGTTTTGAGAAATTAATCAAGAAATTACTAAGAAAAGAGTGAATTCTTACCTTAAATCCGTAATAAAATCAAGAAATGGGTGTTAATCTAGATTTCTAAGCTCTCACAAACCTTAATTTTAACCTCCCACACTATTTTAAGGTTTAATTCTCAAGAGGCAAGATGAAAATGAGCAAAATGGGCCAAAAAGAGGTGAAAATAGTAGATTTTTTACAATATCAGTTTTTTTGTGGTCGGACTTCGATGAGGTGCTCGAGATTTGTTCGGAGTCCGATATATGCAAACGAACTATGCAACCAAACTAAATTTGATGTTTCGAATATGATGGCGATATCAAATTTTCAAAAAAAATATCGTTTTCACAAAGTAGGCATAAATGATATCAAAATAAATTGAAAATTATGCCAATCACTCCCATACCCCAAAAATACCATAATGCAGCTACGGGGAGAGGTAAAACAGTCAAATCACATAAAATCACAAATTTCACACATTTTATTAAAATTTTAGGTCGTTACATCGGCTCACCAGTTGTGTAGCAAGGAGGTAAAGTATGAAGGATGTCACAATAAGGTGTCGACATAAACTGAATCAAAAAAATAGTCATGCTAAAGTAAGCATAAAGAAACAAAGAGAGAATACAAATCCTAATTAATGTTAGCTCTTTAGCACTCCATGTCACGGATAATTAATAAACTTATTAAATTAACCTCCTACCAACACTTACTCATAATCAAGCTTCTAGCAGAGTAAAATATAAGTTTTAATGGTGTAAAATATATATACATATTGCCACACGCGACACGATACATGAATATATGACTTTTCACAACACAATGTAATACACTAAAAACCTGACATTGCATGTCACCATACATAATAAGGTAACTTAATATTACAGAACATAAAGAAAACATACCTGCTTGGACGTTAAATGATCAAGCTGATCTCTCATGGGGACTAGGGCGTGGTGTACCTCTTATTGCACGTAAGTCGTTGTGTCCATTTCCTACCATATGACATCAATGCCTCATCCTCATCAATATCACTGACCGGTATTGGTTGGAAGGATAGGACCCTCTCCTAAGTCCATATCTAAAAGTTACATATTAGTTAATGTTAACTAAACTAACGAACAATCGAACTGAAAGTAACATTATAAGATAAGATGCTTGGAGAGAGAAAGGAATCCTCCAAGTTTGATCCCACCAATAGATATCCAACAAAGACACCAGTAAAGATAGGCTAAAACAGCGCTGTCCCAGCTGTAGGTCCCCATCAAGTCAAGATCAACAACAAAATTCAAGTACCGCAAACTCAAGGAATTCCCCGATATGTTCGGGAATAGGATAAATCCTAAAATCAACAGCATCTATAGTCGAGCTATCCTCCGAAGCCTATCATCAGGAGTCTCATATGTAATAGGATGTTGAACTACCTGCTACCAAATATACTCAATTAATACATCAATGTTAAGACGGCTAGTTCCTGTAAAATTCTCTGATGCAGGAGTAAAGCCAGTGTGAACTTGTAACAACCTAGCCCAATCAGAATCATGGTGTATTAGATTTGTAAATACCATAGGATTTCCCTCAACACGTGGTCCAAACAAAATTTGGACATCTTGCAGGGTGTAAATGACCTCTCCAAAGGGTAGTGAAAAGTGTGCATCTCTGGCTTTCACCGCTTAATTATAGCCGTGATGAGCCTATGGTCAAGATGTATCTTACCTACCTTAACAACATCTGTAAATATACTCTATGACACACAGATGGGGCGGTTATCAAAGTTCGTCCATTCTGCGTCAATTTTTTTCGGTTTCACTATCTCATTACAATCAATAATTTTATCCTACAACTTTTTTGATTTGTGACTCGCTTGTAATGTAAGTAATGACCCATCAATGGGCCCAGGATGTAAGATCTTATGCTTTATATAGACCTATACACTAAATTCAAGTGTTAAAAACTAGATTTTATATTTAACATGTATGCATGACTGCATGTTGATGAACTTTTTAATACAAGGCAATTTATGATGTCTACCAGATTTAGATCATCAATCTTACTATTTACAAGTAAACAGTCTACTTATGTTTGCTCTAACTTAATAAGTATTCTAGTTCAGATCTTTATACATCTTCATGTTTTTTTCTAAAATTGATCACTAACATTAAATCAAACCTCAAAACTTCTTTAGGTACTACACATGGATAAAAATGACTATTATGGAGGAGAGTCAAGCTCACTTAATTTAATTCAGGTAACCACTTTACTAATGGCGTGGAACTTAAATATGCATAAACAACTTTGAAAAGCTCATCACTCTTCGGTCTGGAAAATAAGGCGTAAATGAAAGTTTGGCATAATTTAGTGCTACTTTCATCTTAACATTTGTAGCTAATCTCAGCATAATAGATATCATGTTATTTTGTGTAGCTTTGAAAATGCTTTAGGGGACATGACAAGCCACCAAAAGAGTTAGGTACGAGAAAGGGATGCATTGTTGACATGATTCCAAAGGAGAATAGTTCTTACTAATTTTGATTATATATCTTACCATTTCATAAATTTTCCAGTTTACCACTCGTTCTTGACATTTAATTCTCGCTTCTTTCGTTTTCCCCACAAGTTAAAAGAATTGAGGCAGATTTAAGTCCTTATCGAAATGAATTGGACATATTCACATAACTGATGGTTCTATTCGACAATCACTATTTGCATGAGTGCTTAAGCTAATGTGCCTACAAATAGTAGATTCGATAAAAACAACAACAATTCTAACCTTATAAACCACATTGAAAAATTTAAATTTTAAATAGATACAGCCAAGAAATTTCAAATCGATCAAAAATTTCATTACAACAACCCATTTTTTTCCATTTTGAATATATAGCAAAAAACAAATATAAAAAATACACCTTTAACATAATTAAGTAATTAAATTTCAAATAGCAATAGAGTAAAACTAACCCTTTTTCAATATTTTTATACCACTTTAACCAACAAAGAAACAATAAAGTTGTGGATCGTTAAAGGGCCCCTATGTCGTTGAACTTTTTTTCTAACAGCATAAACGAATTAGGCTGGGGGACTATTAGAGACAAAGTGGGGGGACCAAAATTTTGATTTTTAAGAGAGATGGAAGGTGGGGCATAGAAATTTCTAGAGAGATGGGAAGGGGACCATCGGCTTGTTTAGAGAGAAGGAGTGAAAGAAGATGATATCTGGGAAGAGACGATGTAAAAAGTGAATGTATTTTGCACTTATTTAGTGCACAATCTAGACTAAATAAGTGCACAATGTTGAAAAAAATAAATGTACAATCTAAACTTTATCTTTTTTAACACTGTTTGAACGTCTTCTATTAAAATCTAAAGGGATTGTGCACTAAATAAGTGCACAAAGTCTACTTTAATAAAAAAAATTATATGGCGTAGATTTGTCACTTTTTTAAAGTAACGGCATATTTTAATTCCATACCCACAAAAAGAAGACTTACAGCCATGGCAATAGATTCATAGGTTTTTGAAACAAAACATAGCTTGCTTTTTCTTTGTATAGGAAAAAACCAGAATTTATAAACAACTGAATCACATTCCGACGTGATATAGAAATGTGCAGATCGGAAATTGAAATTACAAGTAGATTCGAGTCATCATATTGTTTGCCTACTTGAATTTAATGTAAGTGATACATTTGATTCCTTTTTATTTCTATGTGCAAATAAAATCCAAGATATACATTTCAAGAAAGAAGAGAAAAAGTTTAGATTCATCCATATCATATTCTTTTATTCATCAATTTTCAATAATTTGAAAGGGAAAAGGCCCTCGAATATTTTTTCTGAGTTTTTTTATAATAAAATATAAATATTATCATACCAACAAATTTTGAGTTCATAGAAAGAGCCCTTGGTTTCCATAAGATCCAACAATCTACGCCTCCATACCACTTACAAACCAAAAAGACCAACTATATACAGATCCTATCTATATAGCTAACATATTTCCTAGCATTTTTTGTTTCTCTATACATGTTGGTTCTGTCCAGACTGCAAGTTGAAACAGAAAGCCAATATTAGTGGCTTCTTCTCAAAATATCTTGCCATTATTCCTAGCTTGCCAGACATTGTACAAAACTGTACCATAATTGACTACTATAATCTCCTATTTGAACCTTGGCCATTGTTTCTGTCTGATCCCCTTTATGATCATCTGCACATTCCTTAGCCCCTTTGTAATTTCTAGCCAACTTGCTAATAGTTCTCCACATTGCACAAACAACTTGACATTGAACAAACAGGCGGAAAGCAGTCTCAAACAGATCCTGATCACACAAAACACAGTCATCATGATCACACTGCACTTCTATCCTCTCTGGAGCCTTTCTTTTGTAAGCAGTTTCTTCTGCACAACCACTCACACCAAGAACCTGTATTTTGGTAAAAAAATAATTTGTACCATATCAACTAAGAACCCCTCATCATAAGTCTATCTCCTGTCAAATCAATGTACCCTCTTGAACATCACAGGTCTATCTTCTGAGATTATTCATATTATTTTGACGGAAAACATATACAGGCACCTCAACTATTTGATTTTTTCCGCTTAGGCAACTCAATTAGGTCATGTACCTATTGAACGCTTTACTCCTTCACAAATGATTTCAATTGAGCTCGATTTACTAACGTGGCAAAAAATTGGGATTGCGTGTAACACACACGCTAATGACATGGCAAAGTGGCAAATTAAATAACGACACGTGGCATTTTAAATTATAAAAATAATTTTCCAAAAAATCATTAACACCCTGCCCCCAAGTGCCCCTACCCAATCCCCCATCCCCTTCCTCTTCCCTTCCAAACTTACTTTCTCCATTTTTGAGCAACAAGTTTAAAAAAAAAATGATTCTCCATTTTTGAAAAACCATTTTTGAGCACAATACGTAATAAAAAATAATATCTTCTTCTTCTCTTCCAAACACTCTTTCTCCATAAAGAAAAATAATTTTATTTCTTTACCTCCTACTCTTCCACCATTAAACCACACTTTCAATTCTTCATTTTTTCACCAAAACAACACCCAACAACCAAGTAAAAAAGTACCAATTCAACTTACATTCATATACAACAAGCAACAATAACAATTTATTTTTGAAAAGAAAATTTCATTTCTTTGTCTTCTTCTTCCTCTATTCTTCCACCTTTAAAATTCACTTTTACTCCTTCATTTTCCACCAAAACAACACCCAACAATTAAGAAAAAGATCTCTTGCATTTGAGGAATGACGCGATGGCATCAAGAATTTTTTCGGTGGTGTTGATGTTGCACTGTTGATGGTGTTGCAGTGTTCGTACATTATTTTTGCGGCAAAAATTTCGCCGGAAAACCCATTTGTTGCAGTGTTGGAAAAATGAAATTGAAAAAAAAATCGTTTATGTAATTTCAATGTTGCACTGTTTGGATGTTGCACTTCCAAACACTCTTTCTCCATTATTTTTTTTAAAAACTTGTTGAAAAAAAAAATGTTCAATGTAATTTCAGTTTATGGCTCATTTGTTGCAGTGTTGGAAAAACGAAATTGAAAAAAAAAATGTTCAATGTAATTTCAGTTTATGGCTTCTTAAAGAAATTACCATGTAATTTTAATGTTGCAGTGATGAATTTGCTTTGTAAAATTAAAAAAATGTAATTTTAATGAAAATTAAAAAAGGTGTTCAATATAATTTTTTTAATTTTGAAATTGAATGTAATTTTTTAATTTTGAAATGGAAAAATTACAATGTAATTTTAAAGAAATTAAAAAAGGTTCAATGTAATGAAAAATTATATTGTTGCTGATATGAAAAAAAAAGAAATTACAATACACATGCCACGATATGTCAGCGCCACGTCAGCAATTGTGATTAATTGAAACGTTTTTGTGAAGAAGTAAGGGTTCAATATGTACCTACCCTAATTGAGGTGCGTAAACGAGAAAAATCGAATAGTTGAAGGACCTGTATATGTATTTAGCCTATTATTTTTCTAAAAAAAAAAAATATAGTCTAAAAAAGCATAACTATGTTTACATAACCCATATTTTCATATTACATCCAAATAGCTCATTTCTACATGATATACAATGATACACGATAATGTATGCTTACTGTGCGCAAATATATATTCAAAGTTACATGAACATGCATAATGGTGTACACAAAATTGTGATGAGTATACACAATTTTGTGTTGTTATACAAACATGTATAAGAGGTGTGCGTACAATTTTTTTTGCATTGCTATGTACACTTTATACATAATTGTACAACATATATGCATGGAAGAAACTAATTAGAATTTCAATGTACTCGTATTTTCAACTATAATTTTGAAAATGAAGAAACTCTAACAAAATTTAATCAAATGTCTGAATATTTATTTGTCGGGTCAGAATTTAAATGAAGAAATTTTGAAATGGTCGACTGATCTCAGGTGGTTTTATACACTTTTGTATCATTACTTTAGCTTATTTCGTCTTGTTTTGAGAGCAATTCGTGTGGTTAATGTGTTCATATTGATATAAATAACCATTTAAATGTCCAAGTGTGTATTTATAATGTTCAAGGTATTTTTCAAATAAGTTCATGCTTAATTTAGTAATTTAGAGTTAAACTCGGAAAACTAGTTTTACTAGTTTGAGCTAGTGTGTGTAGTTGATTTCGGTGGACTCTAATGTGTTTATTTTGTTCCAAATATTTTAATGTTGAATTTTTATGTGGAATAACTTGTTTGTAATGGATAAAGTTTAATTTATTTAAGTCAAGAGTCGAAAAAAATAAGTGGAAAATCATTGTAAATTTGTCTTATCTTAGCTTTTGTTTTGATTTGTTGTTAAGAATATTGTGTTGTTTTAATCTTGAATAGGGGTGTCAAGTGGGCCGGGCCAGACCCGGCCCTCGTACCTAACCCGGCCCGGTTTGACCCGGCCCGGTAAGCCCTAGGGCTTTAGGGTTCCAGGTTCCGGGCTGGTTATTTTGTTAAAATGGGCCCGACTAACCCGGCTCGGACCAAGCCCGGTCCAGGCCCGTCGGTTAACCGACCCGGCCCGGCCCGAAAAAATTAAAATAAAAAAAAAAGATATTTTCGCTTTTGGGCCAAACTAGCCGTTGGCCCAACGGCTATATAGCCGTTTTTGGGTCCAAACGGCTAGTTTGGCCCATTTATTAAAAAAAAAAAAACTTTAAAAAATATTTTTTAATTCCAAAAAAAAAATCTATAAATACCCTACAACTTCAAATCATTTTTCACACAATTTTTCACTCTCTCAAATCTCAATTCTCAATTCTCAAATATTCAATATATTTAATTTCTTAAAGTGTTCACTTTAATTTTTTAATTTTTCGTTTACAAAGTACGAGTGGAAGTTTTTAAAGTCGCAATCTTCGGATACTTCCAAAATTTGGTATTGCCGTTCCATCTCTTACGTTTAATTTTTATTTATTGGATTAATTGTGTAATATTTAATTTGATTATATTTGTGTATTTTGAATATTTTTAGTTTAATTTAATTTATATTATGGATAAATTAAGAAATCTCGCTACTAAAGGTGTTAAAAATTTTTGTCCCGGAAGCGGTAATGGTAGTAAAAAGCGAATTACTAGCGGTAGAGGTAGTTCAAGTAGTAGATATACCCGTGTACCTTCGTCTCCGGTACCGCTTGGTACACCTTTTGAGGAAGAAATAGGTGTAGGTGCTCACGATATGGATTATGTAGAAGCTCAGAAAAATTACGGTATAGAAGAAGAAAATGAAGTAGATGCGGTTAATTTAAACGAAGATAATGAAAATATTGATGAGACACCCGCAATAGGAGATACTAATGTTAGATCTGAATCAGTTAATCTCCCTTCCCGTCCTCCTAGTGCCTCAAAACCTCGTAAAAAAACTAGTATTGCATGGCAATTTTTTGAGCGTATATCAGATATTGAGGTGCAATGCAATATTTGTCAACAAATATATAAGTATAGAAGTGGAGGCAAGCAAGGGGGTACGGGTACGTTAATGAGACATGTAGCTGAAGATCACAAAAGAGAGTTAAATATTGCAAAAGGTGGTGGGGATGTTGGTGGGTCAACGCAAACTAGAATGGACCCAGCAACCGGTCACGTAGCGAAGAAGTATAATAAATTGAGGGACAGGGAAGAAATAGCTAAAATGGTAACTGTGGGTGGTTTGCCTTTTAGTTTTCATTCTTCTGATGCCTTTATTCGTTATATACAAGAAATTTATAATCCTATATTTAATGGTATTCCTAGAACTACTTGTCGGTCTGATATTTTTAGACTCCATTCACAATATTGTTTTTATTTATCAACATTGTTAAAAAATATTCAATGTAGATTGTCTCTAACTTCTGATCTTGGTCGTGCTGTAAATAAAAATGATTATTTAACCGTTACTTGTCATTGGATGGATAGTAATTTCGTGATGCAAAAACGTATTCTTGCTTTTTTATATGATGAAGATCTTAAACATACTGGACAATTTATTGCTGATTCTATTGTTAAAATTGTCGGATATTATGGTATCGAAAATAAAATTTTATGTATTGTTTTTGATAATACTTCTAACAACAAGACTGCTATAACAAAAATAAAATCTACGCTATCTCCATCCTTACCCGAAATTTTTCATATTAAGTGTTCATGTCATATATATAATTTAATTGTAAAAGATGGTCTTGAGTTTTTTGATCTTTATATTGAAAAAATTCATCTTGCCATTGATTTTATTCAAGAAAATAATCGTAGATCGAGAATTAGAGAATTTAAAGTTAAATGTCAAGAAAATGGACTTACACCAATTTTGATGCCTGAGGAAATTGATACTAGATGGAATTCTACGTATGAATTTTTAAAAACTTGTTATAAATATAGAATTCCTATTACACTAGCTTTTAACCAACATTGCGGTTCATTTGCTAATTCTGCTGATTGCATGCTACATAATTCTAATTGAGTTGTAATTAATGATCTTGTTAAGTTTTTAGAAAAATTTTATGTAGCTACGGTTGAATTTTTCGGTGCTTATTATCCTACTGTTTGTAATATTTTGACATAAATAGCCGATATTTCTGGTTTGCTCAAAGAATATAAAAATAAAGAAGGTTATAAAGAAGCTGGTGGCGCCATGTTTATGAAATTTAAAAAATATTTTTTCCCGATTCCCCCTATTTACTTGGTTGGTGTTATGCTAAATCCGTGCATGAAACATAATCATATGTGTCACTTTAGTACTCTTATTTATACTAACTTAGAAATAAATACTAATCATGATTCTGAACAAGTACAACCTAATTTGTGGACGGCTACGGCTGATGCAAAGGATTACATAGAAAAATTATATAATCACTATGCTGATTTATTTGATTTAGCCGTACCTACAAATATCACTCCAACTGTCACTCCTTATCCTTCCGAGGAGCCATCATCTTCTAAAAGGCCGGCACATAGTAATTTTTTTGATTCGTTTTATGATTTAAATTGTTGGAACAGTGTTGATAAGAGAATTTACACATCAACTTATTGGGAAGAGCTGAAATATTATCTTCGGACGACACTAGAGGATCGCAGACGACGGATCAACACGTTGGATTGGTGGAAGAGTAATGAAACACAATATCCTGTGCTTTCAAGATTAGCTAAAGATATCTTAAATGTTCCAATGTCAACCGTTCCATCAGAGAGCGTCTTTAGTCAGGGACGACAGCAGCTTGGAGACAACCGATACTCATTGGGAAGCAATGCAATGAATGTTCTAGTTTGCCTCAGAGATTAGATTAGAGTGGAAAGAAGAAACCAATGAATGGAACTGGAGCCGAGCGACGAGCTGAAACCTGAAGAAATTATGACTTCACGGGAGAACTCAGCAGAATCAAGTCCAATGCATGATTTTGCCCCCGTTGACTTCGACTATCCTATGCAAGTTCCCATTAATATTAACATAAATGAGTTGGAAAAAATGATGCATAATTTATAGATTTTTCATTCATGTAAATTATAAATTTTGGATCATTTTGCAATCAATAAAATTTCCCAAATTCATTCATTCCTTAGTCCTTGTTTTTTATTTTTTTTCATTTAACGATTTAAAATTTTAAATTGAATTTCTAGTTTTCTACTTTAAATTAAAAACTTACTTCTAATATATTATTAATTTACTACCAAATATTATTAATTTATTATATTAAGTAGCATATGTTTTGTCTATTTGTGCATATATCTTCTATAAAAGTGTATATTTAACGTATACATGTGTATATATTTTATAAATTAGTATATAAGTATATCTATATATATTGTAATGTATATATAATGTAGTATATTTTATAAGTAGTAGTATATATACATTGAATGGTGCATATACACGTGTATATATCTTCTATAGAAGTGTATATTTAACGTATACATGTGTATATGTTTTATAAATTAGTATATAACTATACAAATATATATTGTAATGTATATATATTACAGTATATTTCATTTAAAGTATTACATATTCCTAGAATAGAGTGTATATATGTGAATAGATCTTCTATAGACGTGTATATTTAACGTATACATGTGTATATTTTTTATAAATTAGTATATAACTATACAAATATATATGTAATGTATATATATTGTAGTATATCTCATTTAAAGTATTACATATACATAGAATAGAGTGTATATATGTGAATAGATCTTCTATAGACGTGTATATTTAACATATACATGTGTATATATTTCATAAATTAGTATATAACTATACAAATATATATTATAATGTATATATATTATAGTATATTTGATTTAAAGTATTACATATACATAGAATAGAGTGTGTATATATGAATAAATCTTCTATAGACGTGTATATTTAACGTATACATGTGTATATATTTTATAAATTAGTATATAACTATACAAATATATATTGTAATGTTTATATATTATAGTATATTTCATTTAAAGTATTACATACACATAGATTAGGGTGTATATATGTGAATAGATCTTCTATAGACGTGTATATTTAACGTATACATGTGTGTGTATATATATATATATATATATATATATATATATATATTGTAGTATATTTGATTTAAACTTTAAAGTTTAAAGTAGTACATATATATTTGAATGGTGCGTGTATATGTGTAATTGTGTATATGTGTATATATTTTTTAAATTCTAATGTAGTATATACTATATATATAGTGTATTTATATTGCTTAACGTATTTATAATGTATATAGGTGGGTCTATATAATGTATATTGAAAAAAAGTTTCTTTTTATATTTTTGACTGGGTTTGACCGATTTTTTAAACGGGTTTGATCGGGTTTAGGTGGGTTTGACCGGGTTGGATTAAGTGGGCCGGGTGAAGGTGATTTTTGATTTATTTACTATTGGGCCCGGCCCACTTAGGCACCAACCCGGCCCCGGCTCGACCCTCAACCCAGTTAAATAACATGGATCGATTTCGAGTTGGCCCGACCCGACCCACTTGACAGCCTTAATCTTGAATATGTGGTGTATGATATTATAAGAGGTTTGGTGAATTAAATATGAAATATATTAATAATTTAAAGGTAAAAAAATTATTTAAAATACATTAAAAAAAATATGGGCAAAAAATAAGACTGTTCAACACTTAATCAAAATTTGTGAGTAAATTTCAGTGATCAACGCGAAGACGACTCGTCGCGTCGCTCAAAAGAAAGCACTGCAAATTGACCCAAAATGGCACGTGTACCAAGACAAGGACTCTTAGTGGGATTGGAATTGAATATAATTTACAATATATATACGGACAGCTGGAGCACATATAATAACTTCGACAAATTTGGTCAACTCTGTGGGGACCACGTGAGGCTCCTAAACCCACCAAAATGTGGATTAAAATATAAGATATATACACGTAAAAAAAACATATACGGGGGACACTGTTTTGGGAGGAAAAGTGGATGCGTCTACACGGTTAATTAGATTTTATTAGTTTTATTTAATCTTTAATTTTTTATATGATGTATTCAATTATTTGAATCATGATTATGAATATTAATGGCTAAAAACTCTTCTTTTGAGGTTAAAGCCAAGAATATGAGTACTATTATTTTGAATTAAATTTATTAATTTTACTTATCATATTTGATTGTTTGTTTATTCTTACTTTAATTATTTTATAGATTGATCATAAAGACATATATTGTCAACCTTTTGATCTCGGGAAAGGGAATAGGGAGATAGAACATGGGAATAAACAAAGTTTGAGTTTTTATTCTTTTATAAAATAAAGAATTAAACTTAGCGTTTAGGACAGAGATGTACTTAGATGTCTTATTTGATTCATACGTAGAAGGATAACTTTAATTAACTTAATTGGATTATTACATCTCGCTCAACGATATAGTTGTAATGTCCAAATTAGGTAAAAGATTATAGGTTGAGAAACTATGATCATGCAATTAACCCTACGAATCAACAACCAAGATAAGCAAGTTAACGAATTAATTTCAATAACATAGTATGATTATTCGAATAGCTTTAACCCTGTATTTTCTTCCATTGATTGTTCCAAGAATTTAATTTTCACATTATTTATTTTATTTTTAATCTACAAAAATTACAAACTCTCTTTTTGTTTATTTTTTCTCAATTAGTTAGACTAGAATTAGATAGGCGACGAACGCAAGTCCCTGTGAGATCGATACTTGGGCTTCCTTGAAGCCACTATATTTCTTAATAAGACCACGTACACTTACGTGTGCGCTTGAGCGCTGCTAAGTTTTTGGCGCCACTGCCGGAGACTTGTAATTAGGCAACTATCTTATTTTTAGTTTAGCTATATTGAGTTGTAAATAATTTTTGTTTAGTTTCTTTTTATTTTCTATTTTTCTTTTTATCAGACTTCTTGATATGTCAGCTTGGGATAGATGGTTTTCAAGTGATGATGATTCTTATTGTTTATGTGGGGACACTGTTTTGGGATGAAAAGCGGAGGCGACTACACGGTTAATTAGGTTTTATTAGTTTTATTTAGTCTTTAATTTTTCATATCATGTATTCAATTATTTGGATCATGATTATGAATATTAGTGACTAAAAACCCTCCTTCCGGGGTTAAAGCCAAGAATATGAGTACTATTGTTTTGGATTAAATTCGTTAATTTTGTTTATCATATTTGGTTGCTTGTTTATTCTTGCTTTAATTATTTTATGGATTGATTACCCATAAAATACATATATTGTCAATCTTTTGATCTCAGGAGAGGAAATAGGTAGATAGAACATGTGAATAAACAAAGTTTGAGTTTTTATTCTTTTATAAAATAAAGAATTAAACTTAGCGTCTAGAACAGGGATGTACTTAGATGTCTTACTTGATTCATACGTACGAGGATAGCTTTAATTAACTTAATTGCATTATTACATCCCCACTCAACGATGTAGTTGTATTGTCTAAATTAGGTAAAAGATTATAGGTTGGGAAACCATAATCATGCAACTAACCCTACGAATCAACAACCAAGATAAGCAAGTTAACGAATTAATTTCAATAACATAGTATGATTGTTTGAAGTGCTTTAACCTTGGGTTTTCTTTCATTGATTGTTCCAAGAATTTAATTTTCTCATTATTTATTTTATTTTTAATTTACAAAAATTACAAACTCTGCTCTTGTTTATTTTTTCTCAATTAGTTAGACTAGAATTAGATAGGCGGCGAACGCAAGTCCCTGTGAGATCGATACTTAGGCTTTCTTAAAGCCACTATATTATTTGATAAGACCACGTACACTTGTGTGTGCGCTGAAGCTGTCACCATGTGTTTTGCACTACTGATCTGTTGGAAGAAAAATTTGGAGTTGTGATGTTCATACTCCACTTTAAAAGATACCCATGACCCATGAGTAAATAATCCTTTATTTTGAGTTTTTTTAACTTTATTCACATTAATATGATTTTTTGTTGGTCAAGTTTCAATTTCTAAATCAGGTTTGCTGAGGTATTTTGGCAAAGGTGGTTTGTCTTACTTCTTTCTCTCTATCATTTTCCTTTTAAATTTAGTTATAGCTACAAGAACACTATTTGATAATAGCTTTACCTTTATCTACTATAAAAATAATATTTTACTCCTATTTTTTGTAAATAATTTATTTAAAATTTACATGAATATTCTTCACAGACATACTTGGCATTTTAGAAAAAGTTATGGCCTCGACAAATAAATTAATCATACTACAATAATCCATATTGATCAATCGCATAACTAGTATTTTATTCTTTGATAGATCAAATATTTACTCAAAATTTTATGTAATAATATTGATATCATTATACATAACTAGAAATACACGACACATGTAGAGAAACTAGTTATTTAAAATAGTTGAGAATGTCATTTAGCGAAGTACGATATAAAATTGCTTGATTGTTATGCTTTGTAGGTGCAATTTGGAGACAAAAGATAATTCGGACTACTTGTGTTAGAATATACACGATAAATACATACATATTCGCACACATCGAATGTTTACATCATAATTAAGTAATTTTTTTATATATATGTCTTTTAATTTCGACTGTTAACACCCATTACAAATAAATATTTATCATTTTATTACTATCATAAGGATACAAAGATGATCATATCATAGAGAAAATAAATATAGATCTCACTTCATTTTATAATTGCATATTTTACTCTTAGAAACAACATACAAATTAATTAGGCTATTGGAAAGTTTAGTAAAACAGTTAGTTAGTTTAGTTACTGTGATTATTTTTTCAATTTTATTGTTCCATTGATTTACTGTGCATTTGAATTAGTTAGTTACCGAATTAGTCGTGTGATGAACTGGCAGCTGAGAGAGTAATTTGTTGAGTTGAACATTAATCTATATATAGATGCCTAGCTAGAACAATATAATGTAATATGAGAGTTACTGAATACAACTTTCTTCTTCTTCTTCTTCTTCTCTTTCTAATGGAGTTTGCTTAGACAAACTTCCTACTCTGTAGTTAGTGTAATTTTCTCATGGTATCAGAGCATCGATCATGGATGCTAAATATAGAGTTTAAATCTCTACTAGGATAAAGGAATCAACCTTTGTTTAAGATGCAATTTACAAATCTTCAATTGAATTTTCCTCCGTAATTATTGTAGTACAGTTGAAATGACACCTAAGATTGATTCGAGTGATTCTTTATTCATAGAAACATCAAATGTATCTGGAGTTACTCTAATTCTAGTCAAGCTTGTTGGGTCAGTGAATTATGAAGTGTGGAGTAGATCAATAGAAATTGCATTATTGGGAAAAAGGAAATTCGAATTTGTAATTGGTGCGTGCAGTAAAAAAATGTACAAAGAAGAGTTACATGAACAATGGGAGACCTGTAATGCCATAGTATTGTCGTGGTTATTGGGCTCAGTTAGTGCAGAGTTGCTAAATGAAATTGTGTATACAAGTGCTAGATAAGTATGGAAAGAACTAAAGGAAAGATTTAATAAGGTAAATCATATGAGGCTTTATCAACTACAAAGAAAAATCAACACATTATTACAAGGAACTGATTCAATAGGTACTTACTTCACTAAGCAGAAGAATTTATGGAATGAATATGATGCAGTGATTCCTACTCCTTTATGTGATTGTCCAAGGTCTAAGGATTATGCAGATCATCATGCTCAAATGAGGTTGATACAATTTATTGGTGACTTGAATGATTCTTATAGTTAAGCTAGAAGAAGACATATTTTATTAAAAGGAATTACATCTTCTCTTAATCAGGCATATGCTATGATAGCAGAAGATGAAATACAACAGCTTACTTGTGGATCTATAATAAGTGATAAATCAGATCCTCTTGCAATGCAGGTCAATAGAAGCTTAGATATGAGTTATAGAAATCAAAATTACAAATACAAAAAGTATGATTATTGTTACTTTACTAGGCATACAAGAGAGAATTACTACAAGATGATAGGTTACCCTACTGACTGGAAATCAAAGAGGAGAGTGAATCATAATAATGAAAGTTCAAAAAAATTCATGCATCATAATCATACTAGTGGATATAGCCATCATAACTTTGGGAAATTCAATGGCCCTGGACATCATGAAAGTCAATAATACATTTTCATCTAATAGTTTCAATGGACAGATTATTGGTGAAAATGCAGGTCAAATTGCTTTAACTAGTCATGGAGGTCACAAAAAAATCAATAATGCAATGCTAGCCAAAGGACAAGGGTTCACTGATGGAGAATACAAACAAATTATGTAGCTTCTAAATAAGGATCAACAAGATATGAAATAGGCTAACATGTCAGCTTACCTATTTATTTTCTCATGTTGAGCAACAAGAATGGATAGTAGATTTTGATGCTACTCATCATATTACAGCAAGCAAAAATATATTTTTCATATGAAATGAAGTAGTTAATGTAGGAGTGGATAAAGTGAATATTCTAAATGGAGCAAAGGTTGAAAAATATCATACTAGAGAGGCACTAGTTTTACAAGAAGAAACTATGAAGGATGTGTTATTTATCCCTAATTTCAAATTAAATTTGTTGTCAGTTTCCAAAGTTACTAAATAGTTGTCCTATTTTGTACCTTTTTATCCTGACTTCTGTGTGTTTTAGAATCTCTATAGTGGAAGGGTGAAAGGGATTAATAAAGAAAAAAGAGGTTTATACATTCTCAAAGGTAAGTCTAAAGTGAAGAATGAACCCAGAGGTAAAGAAAGGCATGTTGCAGGCATGATTATACATGACAACAACTTATAGCACAAGATACTTGAACATTCATTCATATAAGTGTTGAAGTCACTGGAGCTTTTAAGTCATAGTAAGGATTCTGAGTCACTAAATAAATATCATGTCTATCATTAGCTAAATAGACTAGATTGTCATTTTTTGTCAGTAAAACTAAGTCAAATGTGTGTTTTGATGTTGTACATATGGATCTATGGGGACCCTATAAAATACCTACTTGATAAAAAATTCTACTTCCTAACAATTATGGATGATTGTAGTAAATATACTTGGATTCACTTACTACAACTTAAGTCTGAAACTATTGTGGCTCTCAAACATTTTTTGTTCATGGTTAAAATTTAGTTTAGAACTGGTGTGAGGGTCATAAAGATTGATAATATACTAAACTCTTTAACACATAGTGTAATGATTTGTTCAAGACTTTATGTGTGTTGCATCAAAGCAGTTACCCTTGTACACAATAACAAAATGATATAGTAGAAAGAAAACATAGACAAACCTTAAATATAACTAGTTTTATCAGCTTTCAGTCACAAAAGCTTATCAGATACTGGGGTTTAGTTGGTCAAGATAATATCTACCTGATAAATAGATTACCATCATATTCCATTAATGGTAAGAGTCCATATGAAGTGTTATTCTCTAAGGTACCTTCCTTATCAGATTGACGGTACTAGGTTGCTTATGCTATGCCTCAATATTGCCTAAAGGTGATAAGTTTTCTGAGAAAGTCAAACCAACAGCGTTGATGGGATATTATGCTACACAAAAGTGATACCTGTTACTATACTTAGCCTCTAACAAGTTTTTTGTCAATGGAGACGTCACATTTCAAGAGGATGTTTTTCTTTTTGCTGAGAAAAAAGAATAGTATCAATCTATAGACTTATTCAAATCATACACAGAAGATAGTGGTAATGCAGATTCAGTTGATTCGGTAGACTTAATGGTGATCACACATTGAATACAAAAGAGTTGTCTCAAGGCACTTCAACACTTGTTCCACTAGTGAATACAACAGATTAGCCATTTGTTCGACCTACTAAATTAGTACCTTCATACATAGATAATGTGGAGTCTATTTCTCATAGAAAAACACCTAGAGTGCCTAAGGATCCTATCTGAATAAAGGATTATACAATACCTGTGAAGAGAAAATGTACCAGATATCCTATTACAAATTACTTGGTATACAATAATACCACCCTTAACTATCAATACTATATGAGTAGTTTTTCAAACTTGATAGAGCCACAATTCTTCATTCAAACTGACAAAGATGAAAGATTAATTCAGGCTATGAAATTAGAGATTCAGGAATTTAAGGACAACAACACCTAGAAGGTACTTGACTTGCCTCCTAGTAAGAATGTCATTGGCTCAAAATGAGTGTATAAGATCAAATATAAAGAAAATGGAGAGGTTAAGAGGTTCAAAGAAATACTAGTAGTTAAAGGTTACAGTCAGCAAGAAGGACTACCTTTGATAAAAATGGTGATTGTCAAGTGTATTATTGCTCTTGTTGTATTAAAGGGATAGTACTTGTATCAAATGAATGTCTACAATGCTTTTCTACAAGGAGATTTGGATGAAGAAGTGTAGATGAAAATACTTAAAGGTTTTCAACAGAAGAGACACAATTAAGTCTGTAGGTTTCTTAAGTCATTATATGGACTTAACAAGCTTCTAGACAATGGAACATCAAACTTACTTCAACACTCATAACTGCAGGATTCACTCAGAGTGCTTATGACTACTCTTTACTTACATAGAAGATGACTAAGGGAATGGTGATAGGTTTAATCTATGTGGATGATCTACTCATCACTGGAGATAATGAGAGTATAATTTTTTAAGGCTAAACAAGTATTACACAAGCAGTTCAATCTCAAAGACTTGGGGGAGCTTAAATATTTTTTGGAAATTAAATTTTTGAGGTCATCACAAGGAGTTATTCTGAATCAATTGAAATATCTTTTGGAGTTAATCTTAGAAGCTGATCTAGCTAGTGTAAAACCAGTATCTACACCACTAGAATCCAATGCCAAGTTGACATCAGTGGAATATGATGAAGCCACAGGATTTGCCATATTGAAGGATGCAACTTATTATCAAAGGTTAGTTGGAACACTTATA
The DNA here is from genome assembly GCF_002878395.1 of Capsicum annuum. Classification (NCBI taxonomy): domain Eukaryota; kingdom Viridiplantae; phylum Streptophyta; class Magnoliopsida; order Solanales; family Solanaceae; genus Capsicum; species Capsicum annuum. Next base: position 175,952,783 of record NC_061120.1, on the reverse strand, counting down.
TACGTTATCATAGCTAGACCTAATATCATCTATGTTGTTCAGACATTGAGTCAGTTTATGAAAAATGCCTAAGGGATCTCATCTTGAAGATACATATAAGGTGCTTAGATAATTAAAAGGCTTAGTAGGCCAGGGCATATGGTTGAAGAATCAAACCACTATTGATTTAATATGTTGGTATGACTTAGACTGGACTGCTTGGCCTAATACAAGAAGGTATGTTACTGGATATGTGGTGCAGTTTGGTGGCTCTTTAGTATCTTGAAATTCCAAGAAACAATATATAATGTTTAGAAGTTCAGTTGAAACTGAGTACAAAAGTATTGCTTCACCTATAGCAAAACTCACTTGGCTAGAAGGCTTGTTTGCAGAGTTAAATATGTTTGTTTATACACCTATCACATTGTTCAGTGATAGCAAGTTAACCATACAACTAGTTGCTAATCCTATCTTTCATGAGAGAGCAAAGCATATAGAAATTGATTGTCACTTTATCTGGGAAAAAATCAAGAATAATTTGGTGCAGACTTTGTATGTTTCTTCACAACATCAAGTTGTTGATATGTTGACTAAAATCTTGGGTCATGATCAACATTCTAAATTATTAAGCAAGCTTGGTGTGTTTAATATTTTGCACCCTTTAGTTTGAGAGGGAGTATTGAAAAGTTTAATAAAATAGTTAATTAGCTTAGTTACAGTGATCATTTTTACTGTTACATTGACTTATTGTGCATTTGAGTTAGTTAGTTAGTTACTCAATTAGTCGTGTGGTGAACTAATAGCTGAGAGAGTGATGTAGCTAAGCTGAGAAGCTTTAGATGATTCTAGAAGTTGTGCATTAATCTATATATAGATGCTTAGCTAGAACAATACAATGTAATGTGACAACAACTGAATATAATTTTCTTCTTCTTCTCTATCCAATGGAACTTGCTTAGACAAGCTTCCTACTCTGTAGTTATCATAATTTTCTCATAGACTTTAATAGATACTAAAGGATAATTCTAGACTCAATACGATTAAATGACCTTACGTCACACTATAAACTTGATCACCTTAAAAATACAAAAGAACATATCTAGATAATATAAAGGGAAAAGGCATAAATACTCTCCCCCCCCCCCCCCCCAAACTTTTCTCCGAAACTCACTTTAGCACTTTAACTTTATCAGTAATTATTTACCCCCCTAAACAACTTTTAAATGAATTATATTACCCCCTTAATGGCTGATATGACAAAAAAATAAAAATAAAAAATTAAAGCGTGTTTTAATTGAAAAAAGTATAAAAAATAATTAAGTGGGGCCCACTTTAAAATTTTCAACCATTATTTTTTTTCCTCCTTCATCACACCCCACCACTCCCATGACTTTTTCTTCCTCACATCCCACCACCCCCGTGTGTCTTCTCCTTCATGTATTTCTTTTTTTTCACTTCTATTCACCAAAAATCTTCAATCAAATACACAATTATAGGACGAATAAAATACACATATTGTACACAAATAAACCTTCATATGAAGATTAGAAATCAACAAATTAATTTTATTTCTGCAACATCAAAACGAAGCAAAAAGAAAATCAAACTTATTAACTAGCCATGTAATCACTTCTGAACCAAAATACTGCTTATATGAATTTTTTTAATGAAAAATCTAACTTAAAAAATTCAAGAACCGTGAAAATAACAGTAACAAGTATTAATTATTAATTTAACATAAAGAGAAAAAGAAATAAATGAAGTATACGAGAAAGATGAAGATAAAGAAGTTGTAGGCGGAAGGGGAAAGTGATCAAGAGCGGCGGTTTTGGGGTGAGGGGAGGGGGGGACTCAGCAACGCTAGTGGGGGGTTATCAAGAATAGGGACTGAGAGGGGTTTGGGGGGCGGAGGGGGAGTTTTTCTTGTATATGTATATATATATGTGTGTGTGTGTGTGTGTGTGTGTGTGTGTGTGTGTGTGTATGTATGCATTTGGGTTGGAGGTGAGGGAGAAATTATTTTTTTTAAAAAATAATTTATGTGGCTTTGACGTGGCTCCAACGTGGCGCATGTGTGATTCACTCTCCGTAGTAAAAATGGTATAATTTTTTGGGGTGATAAAAAATTCATATAAAAGTTGTTTAGGGGGTAAAATAATTACTAATAAAATTAAAGTGCTAAAGTGCGTTTTAGAGACAAGTTTAGGGGGTATTTATGCATTTTTCCAAATCAATATATATTATTTTATTATATAGAAGAGTCATAACTAGGACAGCCAAGGGCAAATTTATAAATTAACAAAAAGTCTAACTTAAACTTATTGTAAATCATGCAAAGAGTGGGGAATTTTAAAAAAATATTCATGTTCTAGAAAATTCTAATGTATATACTTTGAAAAATTTTAAAAAATCAAGTGACATCTTAAAGAAGTGGGGCTCATTGTTTTTATTTGAAAGGTTATGGAGAAGTTCTTTTCTTAAAATTTCTTTATCTAATAGCTTGAGAATTCATGATGATACACTTTCTTTGTTTCTTATTTATTTAAATAATATACTTGAACTAAATGGAAAGAATAATTTTAAATTTAAAGAGAAATTATATTTGAAATTTGTTTCATTTAAATGTTTTTTTAATTTTAATATTCAGGTAAACTTTCTCTCCTCTTATCCAAAACCACGACATAAATATTGTGAGATTTTTTCATGTATCTTGAATTCGATGTCTAATCAAAGTTATAAAAATTGAAATATTGGAAGACATAGTTTATAAGTGGATGTGTAAATACTCACATATGTTTTATAAATGATAAAAAAGTAAAATTAAATTTGGCCACACATTTAATCACATAAAGTAGTTATTACTATATTACAGTAAAAAAAATACTCAAAATTATTGAATAAGCGTGTATCTATCATACACAATAAGTGAATCCCTCCATAATTTCAAAACTTCACTTGATACATATCATTGCAAAGATTTACAATATACATAAATTATGAAAACATAATTACTTACTAATCATCTGTTAAAATTATTTTAAACAACTTATTTAAAATGTAATATTAACTACCTCATGTTAAATTACTACAATATATGTCATGTTAACTTTTGTTAATTCTTTAGATTCTTCTTATTTGAGGTAGTAAATTTAGATAGACAAACCCTTTTAAAAGAAATTTCTTGCTTTCTATATTAAATTAATCTCCTATTTTTGACGTATATAAGACAAGATTTAAAAGCAATCTTTTAACATTATGACTCATTAAAACTTTCATCCATGTCCTTATTTCGTTTGTTAAACACACATGAAATGAATCTAAATGTATTTAAAATTAATTTATGTATGGATTAGTATTCTTTATTGCTTCATATGATTCTATAAAAAATATTAATAAATAGATATTTATAACTTTAATTTATTCTCTTGTGTAGTTTTTAAATAAAGTAGAACATTAAAATTAGTTGTTTAATATAAGAGAATGTGTTTGATCTGATATTAAAATAAGCACTAAATTGTAAAGTGTTTGGTATTATATTATATTTATACAAAAATATTAATGATTATTTAAAAAAAATTAAATACCTATAAATATATTCAAAATTGTAACATTGGGCTCGTAAATTGGCCCTTCATTATCTAGTATATATATATAGGAGACTCTTAGACAATCCTATGTGGTATATCTTAGAGGCCTCCATTTTCATTCTTCTTTTTTCTCCTTCTTTTAAATTTTTTTTCTCATTTTTCATTATTTAATTAACTTAAATAATTATAATAAATTCTATCATAATTATATTTAACACATCTAATTATTTCTTATGGGTTACAAAAATTTCTCCAACTTTTTACATTTTCTACTTAAATAATATGTCTTCTCACCTCCCTTCTATTTAATTTTTATAGTCTAACCATTCTATAAATAACAATCTAATATGGATTTGATGGATGCTCATTTTTATTTTCTCCAAATCTTACGAAATAAAATTTTCGTGTTGAGATTAATGGTGAAAACACTTGCACTTCTTCATACATATGCTCATATAGTCGTTTTCGGCATCAAGAAAAAATTGCAAGTTTCATTCATCATACTGTAGCTTGAGGGCTTTTCGCAATGGCCAAAATATTGTGAACATCTTTTGATTCTTGAAATCATATTCCAAATCAACACATTGAAAGTTATAGATTTCACTCTCAAGAAGTTGTTTTTCTTCTTTTTTTTTTCAACATCTTGGATTTAATTTAATTTAGTGTCATAGTCCAATTGTTAGAACTCTTGAAGTTATTTATTTTGTTTCTTTTGTATGTGTTTCTTGTAGGTTATGATTCTTAAAATATGATGAATATTCATTATTAAGGATCATATTTATTATTTTCTCTTATTAATGTGGCTTGAAACATCTTTTTGATCAAGCATAATATTTTTTTTCTTTTTAATTTGTTTCTATATTATTATAATAAAAATTATAACTATCAGTCAACATTTTCCTTCCCTTCCTAATATTTATTTATTAAATATATTTTAATAATTTATTTATGTGTTCTTTAATAGGTCGAATTTTATCCGTTCCCTATGGGTTTTTCACTTATTACAGGCAAATAATTTTGCTAAGTGAACTTTGTTAATTTTTATTATTTTGTTCTTTTTTTCTTTCATGTAGAATTTATTAATTTTTGTTGTTTTGTTCAAACCCTATATTTGAAACATAGTATAGAAGTAATAAAAAAGTGTTGTGATACTTTTCTCGGTCACAAAACATCACTATTTTTTTCTCTGTCTTTTTAATTACTTCGAGCTCTTTCTTTTAGAAAAAAAATCAAATGTAATATTCATAATGAATGAAATCGTATCGAAAATAATTTTAAAATTACAACCTGGTATGATTGAATGAAACAATTATAATAACATCTGTCTTTTCTCATTTTTACATTTTTACGTCTTTCGAAATGAAATTTCAAAAGTTGAAACGTGCCAAGAATGAGTGTTATCCTTTCATATTCATTGTGTTTTTCTTTATTTTTTTCTTCTGTGCTTGTTTTGTTATGTAAAGTGTAAATGCAATGTTACTGTAACTCTCTTAAGTTTTAATGAGCGACCTCTCTTCCTAATATCGCAATACCACATTTACTTTTGCTTCTATATCTTACATCACCCTTCACCACGTAATTCATGCATGAGGCAACTTCATGTTAATTAGTAAAAAAATCAAACTTAAATATAAAGCACGACTAAATTTGATGGAGTGAAATGAAAAGCAGGAGAAAGATAAATAAATATGATAAGAATGTACCTTAGAAAGAGAAAAGATAGAAAATTAAATATAGAAAAGAAAGGAACTTTAAGACACAAGAAATAAATAATGTTAATTAGCATGAGAAAAATGAAACTTACAAAAGAGAAAACTGAAAAAAAATAGAAGGCAAAAAGAAAAAATTCTAGAAATAGAAATAAATATTTAGTAGTAATAAATGAGTACATTAATTTTCTGCATAATTTATCACATCAATAAGTAAGACACAAGTTTATAAATATTTAAATTGAAGTGTGAATTATTAAACCAAAGAAGAAAAAAATGGTGGGAGTAACTAAAGGAAGAAAATAATTTACAAAATATTATTTTATTATATAATAAATGATTAGTGATTATTAAATGACTAAATTAATGATAATGACTTTTGCTTATCTAATTAAAAAACTGATAGATAAAATTTTTGTGAATCATCCCAAATTTTTGAGCACTAGCTATATATATATATATAATTTTTTTTTCGTTGGTTTTTGAAAATATGATAGTATTAAAAATGAAGAGTTGAAGTTGTTCTTCCTATCATATCGTGAGACAATTTTCAAATATACAATCTAAGATAATAATTTGCATATTGTAATATTTTGTTGATTTTTGGGAACGGGATTACTGAAAATGAATAGAATGAAGAGTTAAAGTTGTTCTTCCTATTATATAATGAGGTAATTTCCAAAGATATTATCTTAGATAAATCTATTAAGCATAAAATTTTTATTTGACGAACATTTAAATTAGTCATTATAACAAAACTTTTCTTGTATACCAAGTGTTTTATGTTCTTTCATTATACATTTTATATTACTTCTTTTTCTTTAAAGCTTCTCATATATCACTTTTCAAAATTCCAATAACCTCATTTATGAAATGATGTTAATCTTTTTATATGTAAATATTCTAAAAAAATTAATCAAATATAATTCGAATGAAAATTTAGATAATAATGTATGTCGTATATGAAAGTGACATTTTATAATTTCATAAGTACGTTATAATAAAAAGATAATTATCGATAAAATCAATTATTAATATATTTTTTATGACCGCACAAAGTGTGGTACGATTCCCTAGTATAAATATAAAGGCTATGCACCTAATCATATAGAAAACGTAAAACGCTAACATGGATAACATTAGAGTGCATGCACTTAATTAGTAATAATTCTGGAATATTTAGAGGCGAACCCAGGATTTGAAGTCTGTAGGTGCACCAGTGTTGTCATAGGTGCGCATAAGTCCTGAAGCAAGACTTAAAATGTGTTGAGCGCTCGCCTCGCTTAATGTGCAGTTTAGGTTCTAATTTCTAAGATATAATTTCCCGTGTCGATGACGTTTTCTGAAGAGACGAACACTAAACAATTGATATTTCACTTTATAAAAAAAAAAATCTTTGTTACTCAAAATGTGTTGAGCGCTCGCGTTGCTTAATGTGCAGTTTAGGTTCTAATTTATAAGATATGCTTTCCCGTGTAAATGGGGCTTTCTGAAGAGACGAACACTAAAAAATTGATATTTCACTATATAAAAAAGGAAATAATTTCTTTGTTCATATATTTGTCATTCTTGCTTATATTATTAGTCTTGGACTATATATATATTTATATTTTTCTCTCTTTATGCCTTTTTCGTTTAATCTCGCGTTTTATTTGTACTTTGTGCTTAAACACAATGGACCTTGAAACTTTTTTGCGCTTTTTGTTTTTGATAATACTGTAGTGCACTAATATTATCTTAACATAGATGTTAGCAAAACTTTCAGTGTCGATTAAAGAATATTATCATATTTGATTGGTCATCAATGACATGAATAATACTAAAAAAATAAATATATAGAACAGATATGAGTTCTAAGCTAATAATTTTAATTTACTTTCTTAAAATATAAAGTTCAACAAATATGTTGACTTTTAACATTTTTGAGCAATTGGTTGGGGTAGCTTAATGGTAAAGGTGTGTTTATCATACAACAAGGTCGTGGTTTCAATTCTTTAGTCCAATAATTTTAATATTTTAGCCTTTAAACTTGAAGTGTGAACACAAAAAGGAAAATGTTGCGCTATCCGGGGATCGATCCTGGGTCGCGTGGACGGAATTGCTGGTTTCAACGAGCAAAACCAAGGTGCACTTTTAATTTTCTTTGAGTGCACTATTAGCTATATCCCAATTTCTCAAGATATATACACACAATTTTTTAACGACTTGTAGTTGACAAATGTATCCATATTACAACTTTGTAATTCCATTTTATTTCAGCTAATTAATAGAAGAATTACACACAATAATTGTGAAAATGAGTGGGATTTTGACTTATGAATTTTTGAACCCCTACAGCAAACCTACAAGGTCATAAGTCAAAATTTATCAAATTTGAAGTTTTACCTATGGAACAAATGAGGTCAAAAGTTCAAGATGATCCATGTGGCAGGTGGCATTCTTGTGTATCACCCTCTAATCAAGTAGATCCCATAGGTCAATATCAAGAGAAAAGTCATCCCAACCATCACTCTGTCCCTGTTGGAAGGAGTTGCCTCCACCATTTAACAAACTTTGTGTTTTATAAATTTCATTGCAATTTTCCAGTAAACTTGTCCACCATTGAATTCCATGGTCCATCGACGACGTTGTTTCGGCTGTTGGCTTTTCACAAATATTTACTACTATTTCTTTGTCAGTTTCGTCTTTATCTACAGTACTTTTTGTAATACTTTTGTTGTTGCACCACGAAACATTCTTCATGGCACTTGAGAAGTTCTGTGGTTGAGGTCTTATTATTTCATTCCTAGTAATAATATTATTGGCTCTGCAGTACTTATTGTTAGATTTAGTAGCATTTAACTTCCTCAGAAGGTGAGTGTTCCAATAATTTTTCACATCGCTCGCTGTCCTTCCCGGAAGTCTACCAGCCATAAGTGACCATCTGCATATATAACATATTACACAGTTAAGTATGTAACTTTCAGATGAAATAATCCTAAAATTTTAATGTGGTATCATAATAGAGAAGGGCTCGTGAGTTTAAATTACCCCATTCAAAAAAGCAACAATATGTTTTTATGATTTTTGCCTCATGTATACTAGAACACGTAAAACCCCCTATAAATTTGACACATTTTATTCATATCCTCATTTAACTGATTTGGTCTAATTACTATATGAGGGGAGAATAATTATAAAAAAAACCTAAGTACAGAAGAGTAATTAGGACCAAGTATAGTATACGAGAAATTTAAATAAAACCACGCGTGAGGATCTTTTTAAGATATTTTTCCTATAATTATATAATAAGCAAATGTGTTTTATATCTCTAGCATGTAAACTTTTGGATAAGAACCATTGAGTTGGCACAGTGATTCAGTGCTATGTCCCTTAAGTGAGATCGGGGTTCAATCCCTGCCTCGGACGAATGGAGAAAAAAAAATCTTTTGGATAAGATAACTGCACGAATCTAAGTGAATACAAAAAATAAACTTGCCTGTTGCCTAAGAGCTTATGAAGCCTCAGAATGAGATCCACTTCGTCTGGATCGAAGTCACCTCTCTTGATATGTGGCCTTAGATAATTCAACCACCTCAACCTACAACTCTTCCTGCATCTGTTCAGACCTGTACACATATGATAACACAAGGGTATATATTTAATTGCGATCCAAGTATGTTGATCACTATAGATTTGGTAGCAAGTTCAGAGTTCATAACCTCCAATTTTTTGACTTCGGTTCTGAAAATATATCATTATTTTTGTAGACTAAAAAAAAAAGTATCTTAACGGAGAAAATATGGTAGTATTAGTTTACCAGCTCTAGCAGGAACAAGATGCCACTTTCCTTCACCATATTTTTCGATGCATTTTCTCAAAAGAAAATCTTCTTCTTCATTCCATGAACCTTTCCTCAATCCCAAAATCGGAGTACTGTTCATGATAATTTGATGTCATTTTACTAACTTCAGTCTCTCTATATATACTAAATTGTCTATCCAATTTTTATTTTATTTTTGTCAGAGTTAATATATAAAAATGATCTTAAACTTGACACTAAATTATAACTTTGATCCTAAACTTTGACAGTGCACAAATATGACCTTTAACTATTCAAAGCTGCACAAATATGACCTTTAAATGACTCTTCACTATTATTTTTTCATTATTTTTGGCTCAAAAATGAAAATGGCATCTAATTTCTTTTGTCATTGCAGAAAAAGAGCAATATAGAAGATTTATTAATTAGGCGGGTCAGCCTCATACTAAAAAATCGAGCGGGTATGTATATATATTATAAAACAGAGGACGAATTTAAGTTATATAATATATCTAAATATTATTTATTTAAATATTAAATTAAAGATGAAACTGTACTAATAATAAAAAAAATTATAGCTTAATAAAACGTTATTAATTAATGTTATTAAGGATAGTAGTAGTAGTATATTAAATTAACGTTACCAAATTAACGTAATATTAAAATGCTATTAAATTAACGTTATTAAATTAACGAGGGGCG
>NC_061120.1:175928637-175940004 GCF_002878395.1 Capsicum annuum | reverse complement strand
AGAAAAAATATGTGTGAGTGTATGAAAATGTGTGTGTAGAGAGAAAAGATGAATAAAATTGTCTTCCATCCTTGCCTATTTATAATAAAATTGGGCACTCCTATTATCCAATGGATAAAGGGGTGTCCCCTCTTTTTATAATAGCACATCCTTTAGTTCTTAAGATATTGACCAAAGGATGTTCATCCTTTTGACCAATGGATAAGTTATTATCCAAAGGGTAGTGTCATTGAGTGGTCATTGTCAGATGTGACAAGACAACACTGAGTGGTCATTGTCGGATGTGACAAAACATTATTGTGTAGTCATCATTGGATGTGTTAAGGCATCGAATTATTATACTGCATAAAAATAATTGATCCGACTCAGCGTTTGCGGACTGTAAAATATAGATGTTGAATGAAAAATGTAAAGAATATTAAAAATTAAAAAATAAATAATTTAAAAATAATGTAAAATATATATATATATATATATATATATAACTTCATGCCGTGCACGTGTGCGACTGATTGTAAAATGTTAAGAACGATAATGAATTGATAAAAATCCTAAAATTAGAAAAATTATTAATAAATTATAAAAAATAAAAATATGACAAAAATTGATTAAAATCCTAAATAAAGGATACTTATCAATAATTTATCAAACAATTGTAAAAAGATGTGAAAATTATGCTTCGTGCCCTTTAACGAACAAAAAGCCTGAAGATGTTAATTTTAGGCACGGAGAGCAAAAATTGGGTATCAACAGTTGCCCCTTTTCATTTGAGGACGATGTAGAAGTCTTCAAATGAAAACGTTGGCGTGTAGCCAATTTTGCTCAATAAAAATGATTTGAAGAAAATTCGATCGAACTCCAATTAAAAGTTACCTACATACCTCGAGTTGTATGAGGATCAGGTAAATGTAGTTCAAAATATTTAAGCAAATCGCCTTGTTTTTAAGGGTGAGAGATGATTATTGGGAGAAGGACTAATTGGAAACAAAAGTGTCCGTCTATTTTCGATGCTCCTTTCAAAATTGCCCCTGTGAGATGCTGGAGACGCAAGATTGTGTACTTGCTGGGGAGAAAGAATGATTGCGATTTTGACGATCGAACTCTACATAGAGCTTCCTAAATATCTCGAGTGTTATGAGAATCAATTCACTGTAATTCGAATCATAGCAATATCAAAATTTGCCTCAGTGTAGAGTTATGGTGACACTGGGTTCCTTCAAGGATGTCAGCAAAGATTTTAATACGAATAGAATGAATACGGGTTCTTGTTCCAAAATTGACTATTTCGGTAGCTGGAAATAAGTAGATGTCGGATAACAATATTTGCTGGGGACTTTGAGCGAAAAAAAGATTGCAAATTTTCAAAGACTGCCCCTGTATCGGATTAAGAAGACATTGAGTAATGATAATAAGAATTATAAAAATAAGAGTTTTGGGTCGAGTTGAGTTGAGTTTCTTCGTTGAAATTTCTGACGTAACTAGGGATCCCTGACATTCCGCTAGCTTGCCCCAGTTTGCTGCTAAGAGGATAGTTCCATGTTGTACTGCATGTTCTAGTATTGTCTCTGTTTATTAAGGCAATTCGTCTGGCAGGGTGATAACTGAAATGTAAATAGCCTCTGTCGGCTGAGCAGTAATTGAAATATAAATAGCCTCCGTCGACTGAGCAGTTGATGAAATATAAATAGCTTCCGTCGGCTGAGCAATTGCTGAAATGTAAATAACCTCCGTCGGTTGAAATGTAAATAGCCTCCGCTGGTTAAAATATAAATAGCCTCCGCCGGTTGAAATATAAATAGCCTCCGCCGGCTGAAATGTAAATAACTTTTATCGGCTGAAATGCTTGTTGAGGAAGTGAAAGTTGCATTATGTGCCCTATTGTTGGGGGCGGGCGTGCCCTGTCCTATTGTTCGAGGCTGACTTGCCCTGTCCTATTTTTTGGGAAAGACTACCCTGTCCTATTATTCGGGGCGGACTGCCCTGTCCTGTTGTTCGGGGTGGACTGCCCTGTGTTATGTTAGAGTTTTATGAACATCTGTTAGTACGTTATGACCGAGTCTTAATGGGGATATCCCTTTAATGCGACCTACAAAAAAAATCAAGAAATTTCTTTTAGAGTTAGAAAGTATTAGCAAATGAATTTATAAAACCTAGCTTCCTGGCTTGTGATAGAGATGTGATGTTAAGTTTCTGATGGAATGTTGTAAGATACTTGACACGTGCCTCCTTGAGCATTATTATGACCTGCAAGATTCGAGAAGATTCTTTAGTATCTTGGAATAATTATGGATAAATAAACAATACCTGGATTCTCAGCTTGTGATAGTGAGGCAGTATTTAGGCTTCCAAGATGTTTGAACATTTGTTGTAGCGATGTCGTACCTGCGCTCAAAGAAAATTTCTTAGTTTGGGGAAGGGATGTTGATTTTGTGTTGATCGAGAACTCAGCCTAGCAGCTATCTCGTCTTTCAATCTTTCGATAATCGGTAATCTATTTAGGATTTGGAGTAGTGACACTTCCTAACTCCACATAATGTGCTTATACTAGTATGTCTTTTGGTGGGAACTTTCTTCATCTTGATCTTCGCTTTCGGACTTCCGTCAAAGTGACATAGTTGTTGTGGCTTGAGATGATAAATGAAATTTGAAAAGATGTAAAAGATTATGTTGTTGATATGACCGAGCCTGACTTAAGCTGCCTACATATCCTAGAATAGGAATCAAGTCAAAACGTAGTTTCGTGTGAGGGAAATCAAGAAAAATTTGGCCACAAGGGTGGGTATGTGGAGAATGGTAAGGTTGATAATCATGAGCTTGCTTTGGAAAGCTCATTTGGCTATTTGCTGAAGCGGTGCCTCTTATGTATGAGTCTTAAACATCTTATGGCTTTTTCTTGTGCTAACGCTTAAAATCAAAGAATTTCTTAATTTGAGCAATGCTTTTGTAAGTTGTTGGAGTCGATCAAGCATTGAGATTTGCATCTCAATGTAGGTTCCTTTATGTCATGGTTTTAAGCGGAAGAGTAGTGAACGCGTTGTTAAGCTACCTTCATATGTAGTCTCCCTGACTTGCGTTTTGATGAAAGCAAGAGGCTTGAGTACATGCGCGAGTCTTCTCTACGTAAACTCTGAATATTTCTTGGGTGCCTCATTGATAGTGTCCTTATCTTGTGGGCGTCTTCGTATATGAACTTTTTTTGGGTCCACTACAGTCGTCCTTTTGTGTATCTGTTTGAAAAGAAATAACTTGCAAAAACAGACACAACAACCTTTTTGGTTGTTGCATAATCATTTGCCAGTTGAAAATGTCTTCAAAGTGGGGTGCCCCTTTTGGACACCGACGACACTTTATACAGAAGGGTTCCTGCGATCGTGTAATCTTGTGTTGATATGGTAACCCTTTTGAGTCACCCATAATGCTTGTGGAATGATGACCTCTCTGGTTATTGCCAATAATTCTTCGCATACGATCTCAGATAAGTCTTGCGCATCTTTGTATCAATACGACTTATAGATTCCTCTTGAATCGTCAATTTTTGGATTATCTTCCGCATTATTTGATGTTGGATACGAGGTGACTTATAGATATCCTTTGAATTACTAGCCTTTAGGTAATCCTGCACATTATCGAACTTTGGATAAGAGATAACTTACAGATATCCCTCCAATTGCTAGTTTTCAGGTGTTCCTGCACATCATCTAACCTTGGACACAATATGACTTATAGATAACTCTCAAATTGTTAGTCCTTGGGTAATCCTGCACATAATCGATCTTGGGTATGACGCGGCTTATAGAGAACCCTTGGACATACCAATTTGATGATCTCGCATATTCTCCGGTAAGGATTTAGTTGCAACTTATGGATAACCTTCAAACTATCAATTTTTGGGTAACCTTGCAAACTATAAGGTTAGGATGTTATTATGGCTTACGAATGACCTATGGACTATCAACTCAGAGGTAATCTTGCACACTATCTTATTTCAAATAATATGACTTATAGATGATCCTCAAATTATCAATTTGAAGGAAATCTCATATAACGTTCGCTTTCAGATAGCGACTTAAAGATGAATTATGTGCTTTTGATGAATTCAGATGCTGATTTATAGGATGATGAGATATCCTCAATGCCAACGTATGCTATCTCACATATCAATAGATATTGAGTGCTGGTATCCTCAATTGATGTATTAGTCATAATCCAAGCTGAATGTTTTTGAGTATATTTTGGAAATCCTTCTTGGAATTGTAGGTATAGATTATTTTTTCTCATCACGAGAATTTTCTTTTGGCTCTTTCATAAGCATGTGCCACCTGAAGATTTGGTTGACCTCCTTATGACTGACATAACGAGTGTTCGATCCTGCGCTGATCGTCGATGTGATTTTAGTGCATTTGGATTGATAGTATCTTTTAACATTATTTGTAGAGAAGATCTTTAGTTAAGTGGTGGGAGTGTCTTTAGTATTGGCCCTTGGTGCATTTCTTCGATATTATAGATAAGTTGTCCCCTGTTGATATCTTACAACTTTTGTGATGACTTGCGTTGTTTGGTACAAATCAACCTTGGTCGTAACATTTCCAAGTTGAACGTCCTAGCCTTCGTTGATTTTTGAAGCGTTCATCAAAATTTTGCCCCAATCTCTTGGAGAGATTTTCTCGATGATTCTTCGCTGTGTATCTTGGAATAGTCTTGATGGATCGTTTTGGGTTTTCTGGATACCGTCGCGTTTAAGTTTTGCTTGTCGTTAGGGAAAATAGATTTTTGTATTATAAAGGGATCGAGCCTTATATAGGCTGCCTACGTATCCTGCCGAGGGAAATCAGGTCATACGTAGTTTTAATTACAAAAGGGATTAATGATTCTACTTATGTACGACCGAACTCGATGAGGATTGCCTATGTATCTCACCATAAGAAATCAGGTCAGAATGTAGTTCTGTTACCTGATAACTAGAGGAGATCCTATGTCTTTAAATATAGGACTCTATTTATTGTCTCTGAGTCGATCAACTTAGATTCGTCTATATTGTATTCCCGCTAAAGTTAGCACTTCTCTGTAGAGTGGCTTATATGAAGGCCCCACTGGCTCGACGTGGAGGATGATGTCTCTCACGTCATATACACTTCTCTATTTTCATGATTGGGCACCGAATCATTATTTGCATTTGGTTGCTCTTCGACACATTGGATTGTCCCGACCTTGATCAAGCACTCAATTCTATGCCTTAATATATTACAACCTCCAGTATCATGCCCTAAAACTCTAGAGTGGAAAGCACATCTCTTTGTTTTATCGAACCATTTAGGTAATGGATTAGGAATCTTCACCAACTCCGGTCGCAATAAATTTACAACTCTCAGTCTCTCAAAAAGTGTCAATGGTTCAATAAATTGAGTGCATCTTCGATTGCGAGCGTTAGAGGATCTAGAGTTCCAGTCTTTCTATTTATATCGCGCCAGTCATAATCAAAGACTTTTTCCTTTCTATTCCTTTGCGAACCAGTAACAAAGTGCTTGGTATTGTCCCTGCATGTGGTGTAATGTTTTCCCCTCCCTGTAGAATATGCGTAGGAGGACCTACTATAATGGATTCTCCTTCTGAAGTCAGAGTATCAAGATTTTTTCCTCACCTCGTCCCGCTATTCCATTTTTTTTCTCTATGTGGTATGTGGTGTCTTTATTCCCCGTAGTTGTATTAGTAGTCCCCGGTAATAGGAGTCTTTCCCCAAGGAAAGAAGCCTTTTAAATCTCCTTCAAGCAAGTAAAAGCTAGCAGTTGTAGGGTAAGCCCTTTTGTCAGTCGTTGAGCAAGTGAGTTCTTTTTTAGCCAGTTTGGAAAAAGAAAGTGCCATTCCATCTGCCTTCCAGCTCAGCTAATCCCCAGCCCTTTTTGTTGCAGTTGCAGTTACCCTTCGAATTTTGTCTTAGCGCAAAAGGTGTTGGATTTAGATAAACTGACAATTGGATTGGTACGCATACTTGTGATAGATTTTTGTATGTGGGAGCTTGGGGTGGAAGGTAATTTTGTTGGATATTATAGGAATGATGAAATGTATGATTCGATATTTGCATCAGTTCATTATCAGGACTTTGAAGTGATTGGGATGATTCATGTATTGAATGGTGTGGTATCATAACAAATATTTCTTCTTCATTCTCCTCCTTGGCTCTTTCGATGGACTCTAACTGAGTAGACCTGCTCGAGTTATTTGCCGACTTAATCTTTCCAGAGTTAATCGCCTCTTCTATAAAATTCCCCATTTTGACACAATTAGAAAACTTCTACCCCAATGTGGACATTGTCCTTTTTTTGCGGATAAAATACTTCGTTAATTTACTTTCGTCCATTGGTGGTTGAACCTTTTCCGCCTCATACCTCCATCGCCGAGCATATTCCTGGAAGGATTCAGAGGAATTCTTTTGTATATTGATGAGGGAAATTCGATCAGGTACAATTCTGTATTAAACTTAAAACGATTCATAAAGTCTTCAGCCATGTCGCTCCATTTACGTCAATGACGAGGGTCTTGCTTGGTGTACCAAGTGAGAGCCTCACCAGACAAACTTCTAATGAACAACTTCATTATGAGCTTCTCATTTCTCCAATTCTTACCAATTTATCACAATACGCTCTTAAATGAGTAGGAGGATCCCCGGTTCCATCAAACAAGTCAAACTTAGGTGGCTTGAACCCGATTGGCAAATCAACATCTGGATAGATATATAAATCTTTGTAGTCCAAATGATTACCGACTTAAGTTTCTTGGAGGTGTTTCATTGCTTGCTTTAGATTACGAAGCTCATTTATGATTTTGTCATTTCGCTCTTTTTGTCCTTGTACTTATCAGAAGCCTACCTTTGCCAGGCACGGTGAAAACGGGTGTCACAATCACACACATTGGAGAAACATATTGTTCTTGAAAGGTAGCGTGATTTGTTCGTTGAATATCACGAGCAGATGTGACAATATTTGGATGTGGGGTACAATAAGAAAATTTATGGGAGGTGATGAGTGTGAACGGGGATGAGGGATTTGTTAAACTAACAGTCGTTGTGGGAGGTTGTACTGACTGATAGCGTTTAGGTATTGGAGTTTCTAGCGATTAAAAATTAGGAGGGCGCGATAGAGTAGCCGTGGATGGATGTGTGGGATCCTTTCCTTGGTGTAGTTCTCCTCTTAACGTGTCGAGTTGTTGCTCCAAAAGAAGCATACGTTCATTATCTTGTCTTTTGAAAATTCCTGATACGTTTGCCAGCGTTGGAACACTTCTGGCCGGGTCGATGGTATTGGTGTTCATTATATAACTTAAGTCGGCTAGTTCTATCGATCAACACAATCAACCTCTATCGGGGAATAATGCAAACACAAATGAAAGTTCAAGAGTTAGTTTATGTCGATGGACAAGCACATTCAGACAACGTTGAGTAAGCGTATCTTATATTGTGGAGCCTCATTTTGCCAGAAGTAGGCCTTCGTCCAAACAAACTGATATAGATGAATCTAGATTTTGACACATTTTGGATTCAGAACAATTTTAAGTTTTCTTGAAGAGGGAATGTATCCAACAAGGGCGGCTAAAAGAGGCCTATATAGTCGATAAGAATTGATAGAAGCAGGCTAAAATGATGCCTTTAAAAGAGTGAGTATCTCAAGTCTCGTTATTAATGAATGGGGATCTTGTGGTAGAGATATCAAATGGAGGAAAAGTATCGACAATGCCTCACGCTCATTGGCTGGAAAGAGTTAGAAGTGGGTGAAGATGAATAATATTCCACATTCATTGTTTTGAAGAAGGTTGTCAAATAATTGTAGAGTTTTGAATAATATTCTACGTCCGTTGACTAGAAAAAAGAATCAAACATTGGAAGAATGCTTGACGACATTCCACTCTAGTTTGGATAAAAAAAAGAAAAAGTTAGACATAGGTGGAATTTTTAGTAACATTCCTATCTGCAGACTTGAAGAGAAAGTCAAACGAAAGCAAAGCATTTTTAGAACACTCGGCTTTCATGGACTCTGAGAAAGATATTTGTGAAGCAGAGTTTTAACAACACTCTGTATTCGTAAAAATGTTGTCAAATGTTGGCTAGTTTGGGTAATACTTTATGTCTATTGACTTGAAAATGATGTCGAACGAAGGAAGAGTAAAAGAAGATCAATTTGATCGTTCTGAATCCATTAATGTTCGATTTCTAGATTATCTGAATCAGTTCTAACACAAAATATGTCATAAAGGTTTCATAACCTTCTGATGAAAGGGTGGCTTACTAGTTGCGAAGACGATACCTTGGACCGTCACACCTAAGGTATATGCAATATGACCTATTACTAGAGTAGGATTTTTCCCTAAATGTTCAAGAGTGGGACTGAATATTTGCGAGAAGGTGCACTAAACTAACTGCACCAACTCTGAAACTAAGGAATCCAAAGAAGGTTCGGAAGAGTGCAGTACCCCTCGCGTGTACCACAGTGTGTGCATTGTGTACGGCCAAAGACTCGATAGGAAAATGCAAGTGATAAAGCAGTAAAAAATATTGTTATTCAAACAAATAAGGAACGCAAGTTTGGATTTGACTTGGGTCCTTTCACACATAGCATGATATAAAAGTATGTAAAACAAATAATATAATAAGGCATAAAAATCCTAAACTAAGCATGATAAAAAAATGTAAAGAATTTATGAGCAAATTCACATAATTTGCAGTGTAATAGGTAAAGAATTTAATCATATACAAAAATGTAAAAATACCTCCGTCGATTGAAAATCGAGTCGATCGGGGTTAGAATGTCTCCTCATTCCCCAGCAGAGTCGACATTCTGTCATTCCCTATTTTTACCTGAGGTTAAAACGAGCACAACATTATGGACTCTAAAAGACTAAAAATTTGCACAGAGTCACCACCTAATATTTAAGGAAAATAAGGAAATCTATTGAAGTATTAACATGCAATTAATGTTTTTAGTCTACGAAAAACCAATTGAGATTCTAGATAAGGGTTCAAGTTATTCCGAAGGGAAGGGGTTAGGCATTCTTCAGAATCCACAAGTGTGGTACCCGGCTAGACTAAATTTTTCAAAGAGGGAGGAGGTATAAAAAATAATGTAGAAGTGTATGTATTAAATATAAAATAATATAAATATTTAAAATTATGTAAAGATGTATGTATATTAAATATATAAATAAAACATGTTATTATAAAAAATGTAAAAGATATGTATAAAAATACATGTGAAAAGAAACGTATTTTATGTTGTGTGAAAGAAAGTATATATTGATATGTCATGAAGAGAAAGAGAAAAATAATGTTCTTTGTTTGATTAAATTTTATGAAAAAGTAAAGATTACTTTAACAAAAAGATCACAATGTTTAAGATGTCAAACTATGTAAACTAATTTGTTAATTTAATTTATTAGTGTAAACATTAATGACCTAAGTTTGCATAAACGCGAGGTGAAGTTGTATAAAGAAAATTCCGCCCAACACCCCAAAAATAAAGTTTTCACTATAATAACATTTGTACAAATATAAAAATACAATACAAAATTAAAAGGGCGTCTTTGAATGCAACTCTCGACGAGTAATCCAAATAACCTGTATAAACAGTTGTAAAAATGTTAGTAACAAATAAATAATAATCAAAATAAATTGAACAAGTATGTGTGTATATCAATATTCAAAAAGATATTTTTTTGTTAAAAAGTGGGCTCAGATAAAGTCATGACTGCGAAATGGTTGCTCAATTAATTGACCGTCCTAAATCATTTTGCAACAAAGTGGTTGCTCAATTAATTGACCGTCCTAAATCGTCTTGTCAAAATCTGAATTGTAAAATCTTGTATTGTTATAAAGTTTCATCATCGCCCGAAATATTTATTTTATTACGTATTTGTACACGTAAAGTCCGTCTTTTTTTTACGGAGGCTTCAAATTAATAATAATTTTTCATCGGCCATTGTATTGATACTTGATATGAATAAATAAACTTGAGAAAAATAAAGTCCGTCTTTGTAATGGGGCGGGCGGCCTCAAGTATCCGACAAAGAGATAATGTCATTGGCCAAACATTTATTTTTGATGTAAATAAGTAAACTTTGAGAAATAAAAATCCATCTTTTGTCACGGGGTGGCCTCAAGTATCCGACGGAGCGATAATGTCATTGGCCAAGCATTTATTTTGATATAAAATAGCAATCTATTGAAAATAAAATTCGTCATTTGTAATGGAGTCACCTCAAGTATCTGACGGATAGATATTTTCATCGGCCAAATAATTAATGGTATTTAATAACAATGAAAAATGACAAAAAATTAACAAAGTCACTGAATGCATATCAAAATCATACATAGAAATTCAAACGATTATCGATGATTAAAATAATAAAATAACAAAAAGGTCAAAGTTAATGAATAAAAATGATGTAGCCATGACGAAGTAATTGAAAATAACAAAAATAGAGTAAAATTCCTAATTGTATAACAGAGTAATGTAATAAAATAGAAATAATAGTTCAAACATGATTGAAAAATGTGAACATTCACTGAGAAGTGATAATAACCATCATTAAGCATCCATAAACAAAGAAATATGAAAATAAATTCACATAAAATATCAATCAACAAAATCCTTAAAAAATATAACGAAGATTGATGGAAATGGATAAAGGAAAGAAAGTCACTGGGACACAAAGTTTCGGCCATGAACAGTAAGAAAATATGAATAGCAACAACAATACTTGATATATATATATATATATATATATATATATATATATATATAATCCCTAGTAAAAATGGTGGAATTTGACCAAAATAGGCAGCAGAAATTTATTTTATTTTATGTGTATATGTGTATTTTTTTGTGTGTTTGAGAGAGAGAAAAAAGAGAAAAAATTTGTGTGTATTTATTTATTCTTGAGAGAGGGGAGAAAGAAGAATATAATGTGTGTGTGTTTAAAAAATGTGCATATGCATTTGTGTATTTGTTGGAGAGAATGAAAAATAAGGAAAAAAAATTTCTTGTATTTTTTTTTTGTGTATGTATTTGAGAGATAGAAAAAATATGTGTGGGTGTATGAAAATGTGTGTGTAGAGAGAAAAGATGAATAAAATTGTCTTCCATCCTTGTCTATTTATAATAAAATTGGGTACTCCTATTATACAATGGATAAACGGTGTCCCCTCTTTTTATAATAGCACATCCTTTAGTTCTTAAGATATTGACCAAAGGATATTCATCCTTTTGACCAATGGATAGAGTTATTGTCCAAAGGGTAGTGTCATTGAGTGGTCATTGTCAGATGTGACAAGACAACACTGAGTGGTCATTGTCGGACGTGACAAGATATTATTGTGTAGTC
>NC_061120.1:175885809-175928537 GCF_002878395.1 Capsicum annuum | reverse complement strand
AAGACATCAAATTATTATACTGCACAAAAATAATTGATCCGACTCAAGGTTTGCGGACTGTAAAATATAGATATTGAATGAAAAAATGTAAAGAATATTAAAATTATTAAAATATAATTAATTTAAAATTACTGTAAAATATATATATATATATATATATATATATATATATAACGTCATGCCGTGCACGTGTGCGGGTGATTGTAAAATGTTAAGAACGATAATGAATTGATAAAAATCCTAAAATTAGAAAAATTATTAATAAATTATAAAAAATAAAAATATGACAAAAAATTGATTAAAATCCTAAAGAAAGGATAATTATCAATAATTTATCAAATAATTGTAAAAAGATGTAAAAATTATGCTTCGTGCCCTTTAACAAACAAAAAGCCTGAAGACGTTAATTTAGGCACGGAGAGCAAAAATTAGGTGTCAACAGTTGCAACTCTGAATGTCACCCTTGTTCTTATATAGAGAGATCATAGTGCTCCATCTCCAAGCCTCAGGCATTTTCGCCGTCTTGAAAATGTCGTTAAACAATCCAGTTAACCACCTTAACCCAACCTCTCCAGAAAACTTCCAAAAATCCACAGAAATCTCATCAGGCCCCATTGCCCTACCCCTTCGCATCCTACGAACAGCCTCCCTAACCTCCTCCACCTTATAATGTCTACAATAACTAAGATCCCGACACTCCTCTGAGTGCTCCAGCTCCCCTAAAACAATAACTCTATCCCCTTCATCATTCAAGAGCCTATGGAAATACAACTGCCATCTTTTCTTAATGTGACTGTCCTCAACCAACACTCTACCATCCTCCCCTATAATGCACTTCACCTGATCGAGGTCACGACCTTTCCTCTCCCTAGCCTTAGTGAGCCTAAACAACCTCTTTTCCTCTCCTTTCTCCTCTAACCCCGCATACAAGCTCTCAAATGTTGCCATCTTAGCAGCCGTAACTGCTAACTTAGCCTCCTTCCTAGCTAACTTGTACTCTTTTCTATTTACCTATTTCTCTTCTTCATCCTTAATCTCAACCAACTTAGCATACGCCCTTTTCTTAGTCTCCACTTTCTTCTTAACTTCTTCATTCCACCACCAATCCCCCCGATGATGCCCAGCCCGGCCCCTGAAAATACCCAACACCTTGCTAGCATTCTTCCTGATGCACCTACCCACCCTTTTCCACATACTATCCGCGTCTTCTCTACACTCTCACCCCTCATTCCTGCTACCTTCTCCCCTATCTCCCGTAAATTCACTGGCGTCAAACAGCCCCACTTAATTCTAGGTCGACCCTCCTCACCCCTTCTCTTTCTATCCTTATTTATACCCAAGTCCATCACCAAGAGACTATGTTAGGTTGAAAGATTCTCACTCGGGATAACCTTACAGTCCATTCCTTACACAATACCTTATCCCCTTTCCTAAGCAGCAAAAAGTCAATTTGGGTCTTGGCTATCGCACTTTAGAAGGTGATCAGGTGATCGTCCTTCTTCGAAAAGCTCGAATTCACCACCACTAGCCCAAAGGACATCACAAAATCCAATAGAGCAGCTCCCTCTTTATTTCTCTCCCCAAAACCAAAACCACCATGCACATCACCAAAGCCTTCCGGTAATGCCCTGATGTGCTTCTCCAAACTAGGCACGTCTCTCACCACCTCATCCAAAGACTCCCAAAATTGCATCTTATCCTCCCCATACAATCCCACCTTTGGCGGACAAATACTACACACGTTCAGGGTAAATCCCCAAATGACCAACTTAATAGTTATCAACCTATCGCTAATCCTTTTAACCTCCACTACCTGACTTCTAAGGTCTTCATCTACAAAGATGCCAACTCCATTCCTATGCCTCTCGCTCCCAGAGTACCAAAGCTTGTAACCATCCATATCCCTAGCCTTAGACCCTACCCACTTAGTCTCTTGGACACACGTAATATTAATCCTCCTCTTTCTAAGAATCTTCATAAGCTCTATGAACTTACCCTGGAGAGTCCCTATATTCCAAGACTCAACCCTCAGCCTACCAACTCTAGCATCACATCTTCCTCTACCGCCCTTAACACGAAACCTTGCCCCCCCTCCCAAACCCTTCCTTTCCTATTTCCTCACCCTTACAACAGCCCTCCGCCCCAACCCCCTCAGACATGACCCTATCCAACCATCAACTCCCATAGCCACTACTCCAAGAAAAATAATAAACAATAGTTATAATTTTGAATTAAACAAAATTGAGTTGGAATCCTATTTATAATTATTTTTTTAACACCAACCACGCATCGCGTGGGTACGAAGTCTAGTATAATTTCTAATAAGGAATGAACCTTCACAAGGATCTTGGTTTACTAGTCATATAATTCGACGATATTCGTATTTTATAATTTTATTGTATACTTTGCCTATTTCCAACTGTTCTTTTGTAAACTAGATATGCACAGTTCCTGCTAGTATGGTCCCAATATATATTTTTTTATTTCAGGTTATGCGACGTAAATAGAATTTAGATAATTAATCATTAAAATAATTTAAATTTAAATTATTATGTTTTATAGTACTTTTTCTTCTATTTCAAATTAAGTGACAATGACATAATTTCGAGAGTCAACCAAATATTTTATATTTTTAAATTTTTAAAATTGTTAATTATGTGATTTATAATATTTTTTACATAATTTTTCAATAAAATATGAATACTCTCTTCGTCACAATATATGCGGCACAGACAAAATTTTGGCAATCAGTCAGTTTTTTCAAATATTTTTATCAATTATTGTTATTTACAGTATTTTTTATTTTATTTTCAAATAATAGATGTTGCTTTATATCTTCCTATGCCCCGTCCTAATTTATATGATACTAATATAATTTTGATAGTTAATCAAAAATTTTTTGTTGACATATCATTTTGTTATTCTTAATTTTCTAATACATAAATGACTTATAATAAGGGGTGGTATGGTAAAATCATCATTTGAAGGATGACAATTTAATTTAAAACATCAAGAGTTGATTTTGAATTTTATGTCTATTTTATTTTTTATTAAATATTATTAAATTTTTTAATATTTAGATGACTCATAGTAATTATTTAAGAGTGATTGATTCTGTTACTCCTATAAAAATTAACATAATTTTTTCATATCCAATAGTAATCATCGATAACTCACCGGAGTAATATATTAATTAAATACAAAATGCTATATTTTGCATATACAAAATATGATAATATTAAACATTATTGAATAGTGCATTACGTTTATCTCTCACAACAATGAAATTTTATTATATATTTTTCTTTCTTTCTTTTTTACTTGATACATATTGACCCAATACAAATCTTAAGAACTAAAGCTCGACCTGGAGGCGCACGATAAGCTCAACCTACTAACGTGCACTTCCCATGGCTAAACGAGGACGAGGAAGACCAAGGAAGGAGAAAGAGGTGCTCGAAAAGTCGGCAAAACGCCGAACTGAAAGTATCACACAAGGGAGGAACGAGGTAAGATCAAGGAGGATAAAATGACTACAATTAACACTGCAACAGTGACTGAACAAACAACACTAAATTCCCTAAATTCAACTTCACAATCTGTAAAGGGAAAGGAGATTATATGTGAAGAGGTTAGTGCCAAACGGAAGGAATCAGCCTATACAACAGCAGATACCTCAGCTATGGAGGAGAATCAGAACAAGGTTCCAAAGAGGGAGAAAAAAATGGATAAGGAAAAGAATTGGGCGAGCTTGTTTTCGAACAATCGAGCTTTTGCGAATGGTATGGCCCTACAATTCATAGCTCCTGTAATTGTGGATAAAAAAGTTAGGGTTACGTTAGAGAAGGAGGATATCACTGAGGCTACTAAGAATTGGAGTAATGCACTGATTTTGTATACAATGGGAGAAGCCCCAGGATTTGCTTACCTATAAAATTACATTGCTAAGAACTGGAACAGTGTTGCGTCTCCAGAAATTTACTGGCATAACGAGGGCTACTATATAGTAAAATTTTAGAATGCTCAAGATAGAGATGATATCATATGTTCAGGACCTTATACGATTAAAAGAATGCCACTATGCTTGAAGAAATAGAGTGCTACGTTTGATTTTCAAAAGGAGATGCCGACGACTCTACCACTATGGGTAAGACTCTACAATCTACCTTTGAATTGCTGGGGACCTAGAACGTTGAGTAAAATTACAAGCCAGCTGGGGGAACCCTTGTACGCAGATAAATGTACGAAGAATCAAACTAGAATATCCTATGAAAGGTTGCTTATAGACATGAACATAAACCAAAAGCTTCGTAAAGAGATTGAGATTGTTGATCCTTATGGAAGAAAGTTCATACAACAAGTGGCATATGATTGGAAGGCTGTTTTTAGTACCATTTGTGCACAGTTTGGACATGTATACAGGAGGGAGGAAAAAGGACCACTGAACCATGAGAAGGGGAAAGAACAAGTTGCATAACAAGGTTTGAATGAAGGTAAAAAGATGGTCCAAAAATGGGTAGGAAAAGGCATTAAAATACCTGAAAATAAGGTTGAGCTAGAGGCAAAAGAGATACCTAAGATACAGCAGGAAAATAATGTGATCATAAGCACCCCAAGAGTAGTAGATCAAGCCAACAACTCATATACGCCCCCGAGGGGGATGGGAAGTATGTCATATGCTGAACTAGTCCTGCATGGTTCTGTAAGGGAGCAGAGAGGCCTCTTCATGAAGCTGCAAAATACTTTCTCTCTGTTAAGTAAAGAGATAATGGGTGAAAAGGTTAAGGACAAGCCTCCAGAAGGGAGGAACAAAACCAAAATCTAATGCAATGATTATTCTGGAATGTAAGAGGTCTCAATAGACCTCTTAAGTAGAGGGAGATAAAGGTTTATCTCAAGAAGCATAAAATAACACTATCAGGCATATTAGAGACTAAAATAAAAAAGCGTAAAGCACGGTGTAGCCTTAATATATATGCTAAAAGATGGAAATAACTTCACAATTATAATAACGATGATAGGGGTTGCATATGGGTGTTATGGAAGGATGCAGAGGTCCAACTACAAGAAATAGAGACTCATGGACAGTATATACATTGTCAAGTAAAAGATAGGAACTCTGACTTTAGTTGTGCTTTCACAATGGTATATGAGAGCAATAACTTGGAAGAAAGGAAAGAAATGTAGAAGGGTATACTACAAATAGGGGCATTAATTGATGTCCCTTGGTGCATATATGGAGATTTTAACTCTTCCCTCCATATTGATGATAGAAGGGATGGAAATCCGGTTGTCGAAGCTGAGACCAGAGACTTTTAAAAGACAGTTGAAGACCTGAATTTGGTGGACATGAAGGCTACAGGTAGGCAATTTACTTGGACCAATAAACATGTATGGAGTAAGATTGACAGGACCATATGTAATGAAGAATGGGTAATGAGGTATCGCAGCATTACCGCACAATTCTTGGAGAACAATATGCCTGATCATGCTCCAATCCATATTGAAGTAACATTTAAGCAGAAACATAGTAAAAAAACTTTTAGGTTTATCAATTCCCTCACTGATGATGATAGATTCCTTCCTTTCATTCAACAACTATGGAATAAACCTATTAAGGGAAGAGGCATGACTAAACTGTGGAGGAAAATGCAGCTTTCTAAAACACATTTGAAGTAACTAAACAACAAATGCATGGGTAACTTGGAGGATAAGATGATGCAAGCAAGAGACAAGCTACAAATGGTACAATATCAGCTAGGAGACAAGGTGGACCCTATGCTAATTGAAGAAGAAAAGGCTGCAAGTGCTGACCTTTAAAAATGGCTAGAAGTACAGGAAAAAGTATTTAAACAAAAATCCAAAGCACACTATATTGAACAAGGGGGTGGAAATAATATTTACTTTTTCAAATGTATGAAAGCTAGAGCTAGAAGCAATACTATTAAGATGTTAAAGAATGCAGCAGGCAGAATGGTGCATAAAAATATAGAAATAGAACAAGAAATCACTCAGTTTTATCAAGAATTGTTGGGCTCAGCAGTAACAACACTACCCTCAATAGACCTTACTTGTATAAGAATGGGACCAAAGATCAACATACAATAGCAAACTCATATGTGTAGACTAGTATCTCAGGAGGAACTTCAGGATGCAGTATTCAATATAGACAATAGTAAAACTCCAGGGATTGATGGATATACAACAAATTTCTTAAAAAAAGCTTGGCATATTGTAAAGAAGGATGTGATGGAGGGGGTGGAAGAATTATTTGAAGAGAATAAACTAATTACTGAAATGAACACTACTGTGGTCACTTTAGTCCCTAAAAGAGCGCAACCCGATACGCTAAAAGACTTCAGACCTATTGCTTGTTGCATAACCATCTATAAAGTCATATCCAAGATTATTAATGGTAGAATACAAGGTGCTCTGAATGATAATGTGGGTCCAAGTCAGTCTGCATTTGTCCTAGGGAGACAAATTAATGACAATACTATTCTTAGCCATGAATGGGTGAAAGGATATACCAGAAAGCAGATATCTCCAAGATGTATGATCAAAGTGGACCTCTAAAAAGCATACGACCTTGTAGAGTGGCAGTTTATTGAGCAAATCTTAAAATAATTGGGGCTTCCTTTGAAGATGTGTACCTAGATTATGAAATGCATAAGAACTATGCAGTACACATTCAATGTCAATGGGAAACTAACTACTACTATCCAGGCCAAGAGAGGTTTGAGACAAGGGGACCCAATGTCCCCGTACATATTTATTTTGGTGATGGAATATCTGAATAGGTGTCTTAAGGGATTAAAGAAAGAGCCTGGCTATATTTATCATCCAAGGTGCAAGAAGTTAGACATAACACATCTCTGTTTTGCAGATGATTTGCTACTATTTACAAAAGGAGATGTGCTGTCAGTGACTAGATTGAAAGAAAAGTTTGAAATATTCTCTACAGCATCGGGACTGAAAGAAAACTTATCTAAGAGTCAAGTGTTCTTTGGTGGAGTAAAACAGAACATTCAGCAGCAAATTCTACAGGTATTGAAGTTTGAGAAAGGAAAGCTACCATTCAAATACCTTGGTGTTCCTTTATCTACTAAGAGACTTACAGTTCAACAATGTAAGCCATTAGTAGAAAGAATCACAACAAGAATCACAAGCTGGATGGCAAGAAGCTTGTTGTATGCTGGCATATTATAACTAATCAAAGCAGTCTTTTATGGAATACAATCCTACTGTTCTCAAGTGTTTCTAATGCCTAAAAAGGTCATAAAGCTGATTGAAGCAACTTGCAGGAGCTTTTTATGGTCTGGAGAAGCTGTAATCACTAGAAAAGCTTTGGTAGCTTGGGAGAAACTATGTCTACCTAAAACAACAAGAGGTCTAAATGTGATAAATCTCCACATATGGAATCAGGCAGCCATTTGCAAACTGCTTTGGGCTCTTAGCCAAAACAAGGAGAAACTGTGGATAGCCTGGATACATCATTATTATATTAAGACACAAAACCTGTTTGATATGAATATCCCTCAGCAAGCGTGTTGGATGATAAGAAAGATCTATACAATGAGGAAACACTGGCAGAAACTTGGTGATATGTAAATCATAGTTAAGCAGGGAAAATTCATAATCAGTAAGGCATATAGGAAAAGAAGAGGTGAAGTAGATAATGTCCCTTGTTCTAAACTGGTGTGTCATAATGTTGCTGAGCCTAAACACACCTTTATGCTATGGTTGAGCCTACATAGAAAGATCAAAACAAAAGACAGATTGTTAAGCTAGGGTCTCACTATAGACACTACCTATCTATTCTGTCAAGACCAACTAGAGACAAGAGATCATCTCTATTTTGAATGCACAATCACTAACAATATTTGGAAATCCATATTGGATTGGCAAAGATGGATAGGATGTCCTCAGAACTGGAGTTGTATGTGTAGCTGGATGGAGAAGAGAACCAGAGGCAAACATAACAGAGAGATTATTTTAAAAGCAAGTCTGGCAGCAGTGATACATACTATATGGATAGAAAGGAACAACAGGATCTTTCAGAAGAAGGCACGTAGTATTGAAAAGTTGATAAGAAGCCTTAAACTAATGTTGTGTATAAGGGTTAGAACAAACTCCAAACTGATTGAATGTATTAAGAAGTTTCAGTAGTCATAGAAGTCTGTAGAGGTCTGTTGGTTCAAGTAGTAACGCCTGAGAAAAGATAGATAGGTTTGTCTTCTCTTAGTTTGTAATGACAGTCACTTCGTAATTAATAAAGTGAGTTAATTGCAAAAAAAAAAAAATCTTAAGAAAATATTCGTTAGGAATTTATTTAATTAAAATAAATTTATTGATTTTGTACTTTAAAAAATTAAAATTAAGTTTAAATAATATTATTTCTATATAAGAAAGAAAAAATTTTAAAATTAAATTTACCAAAATAAATAAGTAAAAAAAAATTAATTTTGAATATAAAAGTCAATTAAAATAGTAAAATTGATTTACTTTAAATATTTAGTTGCAATTAATTAAGATAAAATTATTATATTATTAAATTACTTAAATTTAAATAATTTAGATTAAATCTATGGAAAGTTGAAAAGTACTGTGGGACCCACCTATTTAAATGTAGCTTGGAGGGAAAATTTGTAAATAAATAGAATAAAGTGGATTTTTTAAGGGCATGGTCTGTAAGTAAATAGAAGATTGCAAACATTTTTTAAAGTTATTAATAAGATACAACTAACATAGCACCAAAGACAAATTATTTAAGCAGATTTTTCTTGTAAAAAGACTAAAATGCCCTCAACTTTTCATTAAATTCCAAGAAGCAGCCATGTTGAAGTTGGCTCTTCTTATGTCTTCCTCCGTTTTATTCCAATTTATATGCACTAATATAATTTCGACCGTCAATCAAATTTTGTATGTTGACGTATCATTTATGTCTATTTTATCTCTTTTTTTGAATTATTTTAAATATTTTAATGCTTAAATGACCATAATAATTACTTAGGGGTGATATAGTAAAATAACGATTGAAGCAACGAAACAAACATGTCTTAAATGACTTATAATAACTAATTAATTAGAAACAATATAGCAAAATCATCATAAAAGATACTTGTAAAAAAAAGTAAGTGGATCTCATATAAGACGTCAAGTTAATTTAAATATAAAGAGTTAATTTATTATTTTATTTTTTTATTT
The DNA here is from genome assembly GCF_002878395.1 of Capsicum annuum. Classification (NCBI taxonomy): domain Eukaryota; kingdom Viridiplantae; phylum Streptophyta; class Magnoliopsida; order Solanales; family Solanaceae; genus Capsicum; species Capsicum annuum. The sequence goes on along the minus strand of NC_061120.1, from coordinate 175,919,330 downwards.
AATATTATTATTTTTTAATATTTAGATGACTATTATAATTAATTAGGGGGGATATAGTAAAATTATGGTTAAAGCAGCTAAAACAGTCATGTCATAAATACCTATTATTTTATTAAATATTATTAATTTTATAATACATGACTTATAATAATTAATTAAGAATAATATAGTAAAATTATGATTGAAACAACTAAAGCAGACAAAACAAACAGACATGTCGACCTGTTGCCTGAGTTAACTCCCTATTATTATATATAGTAATATATAAAGAGGGGAGGGGAGGGGGGAGAGAAGTACCCTAATAATGTGGAGTACCATGACTATTTATATTGTTAATTTGATGTAGATTCACATTTTTAACATTTTAAAAGATCCATAACTAGATTAAGTTTTGCAAATTAATAAAAAATAAATTGAATCTCAAATTATCACGACTTTAGTTATCACAATAGTTAACTTCTAATTGAGAAACATTGGTTCAATATATGTTAGAATTAAATTGGGTGTCAATTTGTCACGGCTATAGTCAACATAATTAGTTGACTTCTAATTGGGATATACTAATTCAATATAGGATTGAATTGGGCCTCAATTTATCACTATTACAATCAACATAAATAGTTGACTTATAACTGACAAATGTTAATTCAACCTGTATTATGTTTAAATTGAGTCACAATTTGTCATGACTAAAGTTAACATAAATGTTTGGCTTCTCTTTGAAAAATATTGATGCAATTTGTATTAGACTAGACATCGAAGGACCCGTTCTAGCACAGATATGGTATTATTATTTTTTATCTCAATTTATGTGACACAAATATAATTTAGATAATGAATCATTAAAATAATTTAAATTTTTAATTATTGTGATTTATAATATTTTTCCTTCCATTTCAATTTAAGTGACCCTGATATAAGTTTGAGAGTCAATCGAATATTTTATTTTTTATGTGATTTATAGTGCTTTTAGCATAATTTTCAATAAGATATCAATACTCTCATCGTCCCAGTTTACGTGTCTTCTCATTTTTAAATAATATATGTTACTTTATGTCTTTCTCTGTTCTATCATAATTTTTGTAGCATTAATATAATTTTGATAGTCAACCAAATAATTTATATTGACGTATCATTTTGAGTGTATCTTATTTAATGAAATATTATTAATTTTTTAATGTCTAGATGGCCATAAAAATTAATTAGAGGTGGTATAATAAAATTGTGATTGAAACAACGAAGCAGACATGTCTTGAATGACTTATAACAACTGATTAGATGTGATATAACAAAATTACTATAAAAAATATTTGTGAAAAATTTTTTAATGAGTCTCATAAAAGACATCAAATTAATTTAAAACTTCAAAAATTAATTTATCATTTTATGTCTAATTTATATTTTTTATTAACTATTATTTTTTTTTAATACTTAGATGACTTATAATAATTAATTGGGGTGATAAGTAAAATTACGATTGAAGCAGCTGAAGAAGGTATCACAAAACATCAAGAATTAATTTATTATTCTATTTCTATTTTACCTTTTTATTAAATATAATTATTTTTGTAATACTTAAATGACTTATACTAATTAATTGAGAATGATATAGTAAAATTACGATTGAAGCAGCTGAAGCAGACATGTTGAAGATGTGCTTGCTTATTGCCCTTTATTTTTATTAGTAAAATAAAATTAAGTCTCAATTTGTCACCACTATAATCAACGTAAATGTTTGACTTCTAATTGAAAAATATTGATTCAATCTATATTACGATTAAATTGAGTTTCAATTTATCGGGATTATAATCAACATGAATGTTTGACTTTTTGATATTTTTTTTGATAACCACGGTGTTCGGGCCAGCTTGTGTGCACCAATCAATGTTAGGATTGGATTGTATCTTAATTTGTCTTGATCGACTATAGTCAACATAAATGGTTTACTTCTACTTCAGAAATATTGATTCAATCTCTGTTAGGATCAAATCGAGTCTCAATCTATCACGACTATATTTAAAATAAAAGATTAACTTCTTAGTGGGAAATATTGATTTAATCTATGTTAGGATTGAATCATGTTTCAATTTGTCACTATAGTCAACATAAATGGTCGACTTCTATTTGGAAAATGTTGATTTAATATATACTAGGATTAAATCGAGTCTCAATTTGTGAATTTAATGACTCACCAAAGTAATCATATTTGGATTTATGTAGATTATAAATTTAGCGACTGAACTATCACTATTTTCAATTTCAAAAACTTAGGCACCTCAAGTGGACGTTGTTCACTTTTGACACCTCAAGTAGTATGAACGTGTCATTTTGACAATTTTTACACAATCCGTAAAAATATATTGGATGCATATATTACGTGCGCGCTGACGTGTAAAGTGACCAATAATAGTAAGACATTTGTCATTTTTTATCCAAATAATTTTTAAATAATTAATTTAAAAAAAATTACCCCCTCCCTTTAACCCACCCACTCTGGCAGTCATCTTCTTCAAACACCCCGCCCTCCACCTCACCTCACACCCACCCTACCTTCAATAATCTTCTTCCCCCTTTCTCTTCTATAAACACCCCTCCCCCCTCCCCCCTCCACCAATCATCTTCTTTCCCCTTTCTGCAAACACTCTTCCCCCTTCCCCACCCCTACCCCCACCACCAAATTATCTTCTCCAAATGCCCCCTTCCCCCAGCCCAATCTACCCGAATTTTCTCCAAACACCGCTCATCCCTCAATCATCTTATCCAAAAACCCGACCCCACCCCATTCTCCCCTTTTCAAATTTTTTCATCAATTTTGCTTTGATTTTCAAATTTTCTTCATTGATTTTACTTAGTTTTTAGTTTTTCTTCATGGATTTAGCTCTATTTTTTAGATTGTGTTCATCAATTTTGCTTCGATTTTTAATTTTTTCATTGATTTTGCTTGGTTGTCAATTTTTCTTCACAGATTTAGCTCTTTTCTAATTTTTCTTCATAGATTTTCAATTTTTGTTCATTGATGTTTCTTGATTTTCAGTTTTGATTCATCATTTTTCGCCTTTAATGATTAAAAAAAAAATGTTCCTTGTTATCTAATCTTCACGAACCTCTAAATGCGTATATAAATTTCTCTCAATAAGTTTTACCATTAAATTTAAGATAGACAAAAATATGAAAGAAGTATAAATTAAGGGGGGGGGGGGTGAGTTAATATACTGTTTTTCGCAAGACGAACCCCTAAATGTATATCTAATTTTTAAATCTCTCCCAATAATTTTCTCCATTAAATAAGATTAAGATTGACAAAAATGATGGATAAAAATGAGGAAGAAAGTATAAATTAATGGAGATGAGTTAACATATTGTTGGTGGGCCAACTTGGGCACCACATCAGTCAAAAAAAGGCTTTCACGCGCCTTAATGGAGGTGTAATACATGCACTTTGCCAACTCAGCAAAAGGTGTCAAAATGACACACCAGTACGCTATTTGAGGTGTCAAAATTAAACAATGTCCACTTGAGGTGTCAAATGAAAGATGACGCCAAGTTGAGGGGCCTGGCGATGTCTTCTGTCTTTTTTATGTGATTTATAGTGCTTTTAGCATAATTTTTCAATAAGATATCAATACTCTCATTTTCCTAGTTTACGTGTCTTCTTATTTTTAAATAATATATGTTACTTTATGTCTTCCTCTGTTCAATCGTAATTTTTATGGCACTAATATAATTTCGATAGTCAACAAAATAATTTATATTGACGTACCATTTTGAGTGTATCTTATTTTTTTATTGAAATATTATTAATTTTTTAATGCTTAGATGACCATAAAAATTAATTACGGGTGATATAATAAAATCACGATTGAAACAACAAAGCAGACATGTCTTAAATGACTTATAACAACTAATTAGAAGTGATATAACAAAATTACTATAAAAATATTTGAGAAAAAAATATTAAATGAGTCTCATATAAGCCATCAAATTAATTTAAAACTTCAAAAATTAATTTATCATTTTATGTCTAATTTATCTTTTTTATTAAATGTTATTATTTTTTTAATACTTAGATGACTTAAAAAAATTAATTAGGGTGATAAGTAAAATTACGATTGAAGCAGCTGAAGAAGGTATCACGAAAAATCAAGAGTTAATTTATTATTTTATTTCAATTTTATCTTTTTATTAAATATTATTATTTTTTTAATACTTAAATGACTTATTAATTGAGAATAATATAGTAAAATTACGATTAAAGCAGCTGAAACAGGCATGTTGAAGACGTGCTTGCTTATTTTCCTTTATTTTTATTAGTAAAATTAAATTACGTCTTAATTTGTCACCACTATAATCAACGTAAATGTTTGACTTCTAATTGAAAAATATTGATTCAATATATATTACGATTAAATTGAGTTTCAATTTATCGCGACTGTGATCAATTGAGTTTCAATTTATCGCGACTGTGATCAACATAAATATTTGACTTTTTGATATTTTTTTTTGATAACCATGGTATCCGGGTCAGCTTACGCGCACCAATCAATGTTGGGATTGGATTGTATCTTTATTTGTCTTGATCGACTTTAGTCAACATAAATGGTTGACTTTTAATTGGAAAATATTGATTGAATCTATGTTAGAATTGAATTGAATTGAATTGAATTTTTTCATGATTATAATCAACATAAATGGTGTACTTCTACTTGGAAAATATTGATTCAATCTTTGTTAGGATCAAATCGAGTCTCAATCTATCACGATTATAGTCAAAATAAAAAGATTGACTTCGAAATAGGAAATATTGATTCAATCTATGCTAGGATTGAATCATGTGTCAATTTGTCACTATAGTCAACATAAATGGTCAACTTCTATTTAGAAAATGTTGATTCAGTAAATACTGAGTTAAATCGAGTCTTAATTTGTGAATTTTATGACTCCCCAACACAAGTGATGACTTCTAGTAACTCAATTTCACTTCTTAAATTTATTTTTAATGATGATGATGACAATAATAATAATTATAATTATAATAATTGACTTGATAATTTTTTGAGTTTAATTTTGATCAACTGTTTAAAATACTTAAGTGAAATAATATGAAAAATACTTTAAGGTTTTAGTTCACACTATTGTTGACTTCTAATAAATCAACTTCACTCTTATGTATATTGTAAAAATTTATTTTCATGAGATTAAGTGAAAAAAAATTAAAAAGATACTAGCTTTCAATTTTTTTTTGAGTTTAATTTTGACAAATTATTAATATATATTTTAGGAAAAATATATAAAAATACTTTAAATATTTAGTCAACACAATTATTACATTATAAGAACTTAATTCACTCTTATGTATATTTTCCAAGTGAAAAACTTTCAAAAAAATAGCCAACATTTCAGTGAATTGGAGGAACCCATAATCTAACTTCAAAATTATCATATTTAGTGAATGTATCAACCTACTCTATTTGATATAAGATATAAATATAATCAGAGCAGTTACATGCAACCTTTTTCAATTTTTTTCTCTTTTCGTTTTCTTTTTTCTTTTTGTTTTTCACTCTCTTTTATCTCTAACATTTACTTCTCTTTCTTTTTTTTCTTTTCAATTATTTTCATTTTTTTTTTCATTTTTAGGTACTTTTTGCTCTTTTGTTTTCTTTTTCGCATTTACCTTTTAAAAAAATGCTTTTTTGGATACTTTTTCCTCAGATTTTTTTGTGTGTGTGTTTTCCATCCTTTTTTTTCTTTTTCCTATTTTTGTTTCATTTTTATTTCACTTTTTTCTCTCTCTTCTATCTCTAACTTCTATTTCTCTTTCTTTTTTGAATTTTTTCCTTTTTTTATTTTTAGTTTTTTCCCTTTCTCCTTTTTTGTTCTATTTTTTTTTTTTTTTGTATTTTTTAAAAATATGGATACATCGAGCATAAATCATGAATGATAATGAAAATAACACAATCACTTATTGTATTCGCACCATCATTTATATTTTTTTTATTCGTTGATGCAATTCTATTTGTATTTCTATTTTATAATTCACACTTGTATGGATACACTTAATTAGAAAGAGAGACAATGAATTGTAACTCCTTTCTCTCCCTCTTCTATTACTATTAGGTATCGTTTGAATTGTAATTAATTAAAATTTAGGCTAAATAAGATAATTAAGAGTTTATGTTTGTTTAGTTATGTAGTTTTTTTCTTTTTAATATTTATTTTTTGAGAGATGAAGTAAAAAATAAAATAAACAATATAATGAAAAAAATTTTGGCTTCAATCTTTACAAGCTCATTAATTTTCTCAGATTAAATAATTATGAAAATACTTTATAATTTTAGTGAAACAACATAAAAATACTTTCAAAATATTAAATATAATTTAACTAAAATAAGTTTGTATTTTATCGCGGCTTTCTAGTCTCGAAGTCGTGATTCAATGATTATAATTTTTTTGATCAGTTTGTTAAAAAAACATTATGTGACGATCCCAATAATTTTTATTTATTTACTTAATCTTTGCATACAGTTGAATTTTCAATCAAATTTATATAAACTCAACATGCGAGTTATTTAGAGTCAAGATAAAAATTACATTAAATTTTTTAAGTCAAACTTAATTAATTTACAGTTGAAATATCACGTTGATAACTATCAATTGAATTTCTATTTAAAGGCGATTTTCTTTTGTTTGTGAAAAAAAAGAAAAATGAATTTAACTTTAAAAGTAATCATATTTCAATTCCAAAATTTTCATTCATGGTTCTCTTAAATATTTTTGTTATATTGGATTCATTTTTTTTAAAAAAAATTATAGGAGGAATTTTGTAGATTAGATATATGGAGGATTCAAAATAAAAAAAAAATTAAAAAATCTGTATAGTAAAATAATTAAAGAGATAGAAGTATTGAAAGAAAAAAAATTATAATACAAGTCAAAAATAATGATTAAAAGATTTCAAATTAGATGAGAGAGCTTAGAATAAGCAAGGAAAAGGTAGAATGAAAAAGTAAAAATATAAGGAGTAAATATGAAAGAATAATAAAAAATAAGAAATAAAAAATAATAAAAAATCTGAAATAAGAAAAATATGAAAGAATAATAAAAAATAAAAGTGAAAGTGGTTTTATTTTTGAAGGAAAAAATAAATGATTTTGGTGCTTAAAGTAGGTGGTTTTGCATTTTGGAGGGAAAGATAGTGATTTTGGAGTCAAAGGGCAAAGTAGTCTTTTTACAAATTTTGAGTCATTCGAGTCAATACTCGTGGAGTCATTTAGCAGCACCCATAATAATAATATGACCCCTCATAATCATTACTTTATGATTGCAACTTTAATTTTTTTTTTGTAAATTTTATTTCTATCTAACCTGCAAAGGCACCAGAAAGCCTTTTCTATAATTATATTCATGAGATTTAAACTTCCATCTCGTAATAATTAAATTTAACTTAAATATAACTTCGGTAAGTTCTAAAGCCTAAAGAAATATTATAATTATAATTTAGGATTTAGGACTTACTGAAGTTATATTTAAGTTAAATATAATTAGATAATCAAAATTAGTTTGATATAATTACATATTTATTGAAATTATATTTGAAATTCACACGTAAACATGTAGTGTTGAATCGAATAAACAATTAACATATCCAGTTACTCTACATTAGTAACACTACAAAAAATAATTATTAGCTGTGAAATTTAATTACAATAATAAATTTGTGGCTTAATTATCTCGTCATGAAAAATAATTAGCTATTATTAAGTTAACTTTTGCCGCAAATTTTTAATAAAGGTCTCTATTGCTACGATAAGTATCAACATGTGTAAAATATTAAACATTAGTTACAAAATTTTACTATAGCAAAAAATCTATGGCTATACTATTTAACTATTGCAACAATTTTTACTAACATGAAGCAAAAAAAAAAAAAAATAGCCATAAAATTATATTTTAAAAAATTTACTATTGCTAAAAAGTTATTGTTACTGCATAAATTTTAACTCATGACAAAAATTAATAATTAGCTATAATTTTTTTATAGCAAAAAAAATATGACTCTATTATTTAACTATTGCCACAATTTTTATAATTTGAAGCAAAAAAAAAATTATTTAGCTACAATATTTTGTTTCAAATAGTTATTATGGCTAAAATGTCACTCTTACTACAATAATTTTTATCGCGTGACAAACACTTATGAACAGCTATCAAATTTTATTGTCACAATAAAGTTTAGCTATTTAAGTAACTATTACCACAATTGTTATTAATTGTAGCAAAAATAAAAAATTAATTTTGTTAATTTAATTTTTATGGGTAAGAAATTTTACGAATTTGTAAATAGCTATGGAATTTGAATTTTTTGTGCCTACTACTAAATAATAGTTATGGTTTTAAAATGCATAGCTTAGATTTTGTAGCAATAAATATATTGTGTTGTAGTGACACCTTCTTCTTCAGCCCACAAGAGCAAATTAAGAATATAATTATACTAAATTCTTAGTTACTTTAAAAAGTTTAAATAAAATTTTTGACCTTAAATACCTAGAATAAACTTTTGTCACTTTTAAGTAACCAAAATTAATGTAATAAAATTAAAAGAATTTTCTTACTATCATAATTTGATTGGTAATTTAGCACTTTAATTTTGTAGGTCTTGAGTTTATCTAATGCAGTTTAATTTTAAAGATTAGTCAAAGTTGACTCTCGAAAAATAACTAATACCACAAAAATTAAAATGAGAGGAGTATAATTTAAAAAATTAAAAGAAATATCTCTGCACATAGATTCTTTACGGCTTTGTCAATCATAGTCTTCACGTGAAAGAAATCGTATTATGTGATAATTAACATGTTCTTCTTCACGTTTATGTAGGCTATTCTAGAGAAGAAGAGATAAAATAACCTTGAATGAGAATTTTCATGAAACAAAACATGAATTTATATAGTCAAAGTGGAAGAATATCATAAGGTATTTATAAATTTATAAATTAAATTTTGGGAGGGTATAAACATTAAAAAATAAGAGTTATATATATTATTAAAAGCATAATAATAGAGAATGAAATGAACATGAATGGATTTTTTTTTCTAACTCGTAAGATATAATTACATATAATAAATATAATTGATTTATTTTAATTATTAAAAAAATTATTCAAGGAAAATATTGGAGGAAAAAATTCAAGAAAATAAAAAAAGAAGATAAATACGAATGGAAGCCATAGAGAGGTGTCACATAGGCATATCTATAACCCTCCTTTACGTATACTAGTTTAACTACACGTGTAACGTTTGATTATTTAAATTAAATAATTTTATTTATTATGAAGATTTTTAATGATGTGTAAAAATTTAAATCACTTTTCAAAGATTCTTCACACTTTAATATAATAATATAAACACAAATATATGTATAGTGTAAGGAAATATATATTTTACCACCAGAAGTTCCAAGTGGCTGATGGATCATCACTTTTGCGTTTGTCATGCAGTACCTCTAGGCTAAGAGAGACCCATCAATTTGAACCATAGTTGCAGTACGATTATTTATACTTTTTTTTTATATTTAAAATCTTTTCTTGTTTTTAAAGCAAATCTTTATAAAATCATTGATTACATTCATATTTCGTACTTTAAACTTTTAAAAGTCCTTAAATTTTCACTATTCTAAAACTTTTATATTTATTTCTAGATTTTTCAACAAACAAACAAACAACAACAAACCAGTCTATTGCTACAAAGTGGGATCTGAGGAGGGTAAAATATACGCAGTCCATACCGCTCAAGATAAAGAATAGTAAATAAGAGCATAATAAAACATGAGGCAAGATGGATGACATAATATAAATAAGGAATAAGATATAATAAAATAAAAATCAGAGCAATACGAAATAAGATAAATAAGCGCAATAAGAAATAAGAGATAAGAAATAGGACATCTGAAATAGTACACCCACCTAGTAGCAACATACACTCACAGACCAAAGACACCCACCACACCCAAATTCTCCTAACTAGGGGCTCCCTCCTATGGATACAGTCCTAGGATTACTAACCCGGCTATACATGAGATTTTCTAACTACTTGCTACAACCCACATACTCATCCTAGCCTTCTACCCTTATCCGCAACGCCCACACCTTCTTATCTAGGGTCATGTCCTCAATAAGATGAAGCTGCTCCATGTCATATCTAATTACTTTCCTCTAGTATTTCTTCGGCCTACCTTTCTCCCCCGGAAGCTATCCAATGCTAGCCTCTCACACCTACGAACTGGGGCATCCGTGCCCCTCCTCATCACATGCCCAAACTATCTCAGCCTTCCCTCCTGCATCTTGTCCTCCACCGAAGCCACTCTCACCTTCTCCCGAATAATCTCATTCCTAACTCTATCCCCTCTAGTAAGCCCACACATTTAACACAATATTCTTATTTCCACCACCTTCACTTTTTGAATGTGGAAAGTTCTTGACTGGCCAACGCTCAGCTCCATATAGCATGGCTGGATGAACTATCACTCTGTAGAATTGTACTTTAAGCTTAAGGGACACCTTCTTATCACACAATACTCCCGAGGAGAGCCTCTACTTCATCCAACCTACTCCAATACAATTAGAGACATCCTCATCAATCTTGTCGTTCCCCTGAATCATAACCCCAAGATACTTAAAACTATCCCTCTTACAAACATCCTGGGAATCCAACCTCACCACCACATCGTCCTCCTGCCTCAAGTCACTAAACTTGCATTCCATAGACTCCATCTTGAACCTACTCAACCTGAACCCCTTAGATTCAAGGGTTTGCCTTTAAACCTCCAATTTTTCATTTACACCTCCCGCGTCTCATCAACCAGTACTACATCATCCGCAAACAACATACACCAAGGAACCTCTCCTTGAATACTCCGCGTCAACACATCCATCACCAACGCAAATAGGAACGGACTAAGAGTTGAACCCTGATGCAATCCTATCTCGATTGGAAAATGCTCTTGAGTCCCCGTCCGCCATTCTCACTCGAGTTTTACCTCTATTGTATATGCCCTTAATAGCTCTGATGTATGCCACCGGGACTCCTCTCACCTCTAAGCATCTCCAACGAACCTCCCTAGGGACTTTTCTAGATTTCTAGATTTTTCAAATCTTCTTAAAATCAAATTTAGTTGATTTAGAATTCTTAAACTAATGAAATAAGTATTAGTTGTCATTAATTCTGATAACTTCTAATAAGGAAAGATTTTACCATAAATATATTTAATTAATTTTCAACTTATAAATATTAGGAAAAAATTAGTGAAAAAACGATTTTGTCTAAAGCAAAGACTTTTAATATAGGGCAAAAAGTTTAAACAACATTTCTAAGACCCTTCACACTTTTAATATATTACTAGTTTACTGATTGTGTTTTGCATGTGTATCTCGCATCAATTAATAAAATTATTACAAAACATAAATTTGAAGTAAACGTAAATGTTATATATATATATATATATATATATATATATATATATATATATATATTCAAATGATATGAATAAATATTGTACAAAGACAATAAATTATATGAAATTAAATAACAGTTGACGGTAAAACAAATGCAAGATTCGTTAAATGATAAAAATAAATGTTACTACATAGAGCGGTAAATGTTACAAAATACTCCCTTCATTCCTTTTTATGTGCTATATTAGGTTGTGTTTGTTTTTCTTTTTAAGTTATTTTTTAATCTTTCAAGAATAATTTGGTTAAAATCTTCCAACTATACCCCTGTTCAAATCACCAAAACCATTAATTGAGAGGAAATTAGAGGTGTGCCCAACCTAAATTTAATTAGGGGTATATTAGTAAAAGTACTTTGAATCATATAGAAATAAGAGATTTATTAAGGGGTATGCCCAACCGAAATAGAGCATTAAAAAAATGGAGATAAATTAAATTCTTGATCTATGTACCTTTTATCACTTTGATTGCTCTATTAAGATCAAAACATCTCACATAATATTTTTCATAGATAAAATTGTTAGTGTATGTACCTTTTGTAGCTTTTGTTGCTCTATCATAATAAAAACTTTCATTGCTGATATAAATATTAAATATGGTACTACATTTACTATTTGAAAAATCACTGAAAAAAATAAATACTTGAGGTAAACTTTCAAATATTATGATCCAATAGTTATGCCTTCAATCTCAAGACAATTTTCAATATAATCTTATATGTGGATTCTATGGAGGTTTGAAAACATACATGATCACTGCCTTTGTAGGCTAGAGAGATTGCTTTCGATAGACCCTTGGCTAACTTTCAAAAATTATGATTCAATAGTTATACCTTCAATCTCAAGATAATTTTCAATATAATCTCATATATGAAGTCTGTGGAGGGTAGAATACATATCTTATCACTATCTTTATAGGATAGAGACACTCAGCTCAAAACATGGTAACTTGCTATTCTTTAATGTAACTATCTAAAAATTTGATGAGATATGTGAAATTTGTGATTTTGTGTGATTTGACTACTTTACCCCTCACCGTAGTTGCATTATGATATTTATGGGGTGTGGGAGTATGATTTTTGATGCATTTTGGTATCATTTATGCAATATTGTAATTTTTGATGGCTTCAAAAGCCTTATTTAGGATTTATGTGGATATTTTTTGATCCGTGTGATGGATGGCTGAATGGACTGTGCCAACAACTCTGGAATATCTATTTTAGGCTAGATATACCTTTGGTTCCACTATGTGGGAATAAATTGGGTTTTTTGTTGTTGTTGTTGTTGTATATACCTTTAGTTCGGGTCCCGATGCACCCGAACTCATTTTGACCTATTGGTCAAAAAGTTGAAAAATTGGAAATATAGGTGTGGGACCCACATTTAAGCAAAACGACCTCGGATGAAAAAATCTGACTTCACCAGCAGATCCAAAATATCGATTTTAGGGTGTTAGCATATTTGGTATGATTTTATGGCTTTTAAATCTCATTTTGACCCTTGATTTAGAAAATTATAATTTCGAATTTCAGGGGTCAATTTTGTGAAAACGATATTTTTTGGAAAATCTGGTATCACCATCGCGTTCGAAACGTCGAATTTAGTATGGTTGCATAGTTCGTTTGTGTATATCAAACTCCGAACGAATTTCGGGCACCCATTCGAAGTCCGATCAACCAACAAAAAAATGCTATTGCAGATTTTCTGCAATAAATGGCAGTTTTTTTCACCCTGTTGGACAATAAAATTTTTGAGACTGAAGAAATAAATAATTTGAGATAAGAAAAATATTGCAACAATCAATTTATTGATTTCAATGCGAGTGTTACAATCTCTATGAATCCTCTGATTCGCCTTTTCAAATATAAATTCAAGGGGTTAAAGCTTGATATTGAATTTGAACTTGATTTGTTGATTTAAGGGACTTGATCTTGACTTGTGCTTGAATTCAAGGGCTTTTGAGCTTTTTCTTGAATGTTGCGGTCTTGATCTTGAATCTTGATTTGAATGCTTGAATTTTTTAGAGAAATTGTGACGTTTGATCCACGAGCTTTCTCTTGCTTCTTGTTAGAGTTCTGGGGGTCCCTTTTTCTGGACTATGAGACCCCTATTTATACTTGTGGAAAAGAAAGAGTCACGATCAATATGGACTTTCTTTGACCAATCAGATTTGAGTGATGTGTCACCTTTTTATGGGCTTTTATTTCATGAGCCTGTTGCATCATTTTGACATGTGGCATGGTCTTATTGGCTCCTTCACTTGACTTGGCATGCCACGTCATTTGATACGTGACGCTTATTTGGGCCTCTAGAATATGACAATATCTTGGGCTTAGTAAATTGAGCTCCTCATTTTGTAGTCCAAATCGATGGGCTTACCCAATAAAAATTAGACTTTAATTAAACCCATATATGTTTGAACTTTAATAATTAATTCAATTATATTAATCTACAATATTTATTTGGGACTAATATATTTTGAATTTAATATAATTCAAATTTTGTATGGATTTAAATTTAATAAAATTGCATCACCCACAAATGCCCCCTGCTTCAAGACTTGTCGAGACATTTAATATTTTGGAGACTAGTCTTGAAGTATGATTATTTAAGCATGTTTCCTTCGTGCTTCAATGGCTCTCATACATATGAATACCTCATTCAAAAATTTAAAGCCGAACCATATTGATATTGCCTTTCAAAACTCTCTCATTTTTTTACATGAATCTCTACACTTAAGACCCATTGGTGAGGCATGATATCGAATTTCAAACATATTTTGGAAGACTTTTTCATCGCCTTACTTAATTAGGAATAAAACTCTTCCGATTTGAACTTAGATTGGAGAAGTAAAGAACCTCTAATTTGAATTTATATGAGAGAAGAAAATCAGCCTTCAATTTGAATTTGTATGGAAAAAGGATATAATCTCCAATTTGAATTTGGAGATGAAAGCTATTCCAATCTGAATTTATATTGGAGAAGGAAACAATCTCCAATTTGAATTTGGAGATGGAAATTATTCCAATCTGAATTTATATTGGAGAAGGAAACATCCATCCTACAACTCTATAAAAGGAAGTAGTTTTTTCACTTTTTCAATATCAATTTTGGGATTTTCAAGCCATCAACAATATTGAGGTAATTTTTTTCCCTCCTATTTTTCTCTTATTTTCGTCACTTTTTTTTCAGCATAATATGTTAGTGGTAGAAAATTCATATCTAATTGTAGGTATATCAGAATCATAAACTGTTTGATATTCCAAAAACTAGACTTCGAGATATATAACATATCCAAAATTCAGGTTCAAATTCCATCAATATAATTTTTGATAAATTTTTGAAGTTAACCCTGAATTTTATCATGCTGAAAATTTCAGATTTGCGCGTCTTTACTAAAACTTTCATATCTTAAAGTAGGAAGGATGAAATCACAAGCCGGTTAATTCTTGTGAAACTAGACAAAAAAATATATAACATATTCAAAATTCATAATTTAATACAATTGATATATTTTCACCTGTTATCCCGAATTCAACATTGAGTTTTGATGCATCAACAATTTCAGATTTATCCGACATCACTAAAAAAATTATATATCAATGTGAGAGTATCGAAATTATGATCTGATTAATCCTACAGATGACGGAAACATGCATATATAACATATCCAAAATTTGTATTTTAACACTTTTTGGATTGTTCTAGAGAATTTTGTGAAGTCGATCTTATATACTGTCCGACATAGGATTTCAGATTTGCATCACCTCACCAAATAATTTATTTCTTGATGTGATACCATCACCACCAAAGGGCGTTTTGATTGCCTCAAACTAGATTTTGATGGATTTATTCTCATCAAGGCATCTTGTCTCAATCCAAGTTAGTGATATACAATTTTCAAAATCGTTACACTCTGACAGGTAACATCCTTTCTATTTCTCTTTTTACTTTCTTTCTTGTTTCCTCTTTTTTTTTCGGTAGGGTTGAAAAAAATATGAAACAATCGGCTTAAGGTGCGAGAGTTTAACTTCAACTTCGTACACCTTAAGACCGACCAATTTAGCTTCAAGATGCTGACTTTGCAACAATCGGCTTAGGGTGCGAGAGTTTAACTTCACCTTTGTACACTCTAAGATCGATCAATTTAACTTCAAGATGCTGACTTTGGAACAATCGGCTTAGGGTGCGAAATTTTAACTTCGCCTCCATACACTCTAAGACCAACCAATCTGACTTCAAGATGCTGACTTTGCAACAATCGGTTTAGGGTGCGAGAGTTTAACTTCACCTCCGTACACTCTAAGACCAACCAATTTGACTTCAAGATGCTGACTTTGCAACAATCGGCTTAGGGTGCGAGAGTTTAACTTCGCCTCCGTACACTCTAAGACCGACCAATTTGACTTCAAGATAATGACTTTGCAACAATCGACTTAGGATGCGAGAGTTTAACTTCGCCTCCGTACACTCTAAGGCCGACCAATTTGACTTCAAGACGGTCCTTTTACACAATAAATCCATCAGAATGCCAGCTTAAGGTGAAAAGGGACAAATCTTGTCCACTTTAAAGCAAGAAAATTTTTTATATCCTTTTAAGGATAAATACACAAGAGGCCAGCTTAAGGTGCAAAGGGATAAATTTCGTCCACCTTAAGGCATGGAAATTTTGAGATCCTTTTAAGGATAAACCCGCTAAAGGCCAGCTTAAGGTGTAAAGGGACAAATCTTGTCCACCTTAAGGCATGTACATTTTTCTATATCCTTTTAAGGATAAACACGTAAGAGGCCAGCTTAAGGTACAAAGGAAAAAATTTTGTCCTCCTTAAGGCATGAAAATTTTTATATCCTTTTAAGGATAAACACGTAAGAGGCCAGCTTAAGGTGCAAAGGGATAAATTTTATCCACATTAAGGCATGAAAATTTTTATATCCCTTTAAGGATAAACCCACGAGAGTCCAGCTTAAGGTGCAAAGGGACAAATCTTGTCCACCTTAAGGCATGGAATTTTTTTTTATATCCTTTTAAGGATAAACCCACGAAAGGCCCGCTTAAGGTGAAAAGAACAAATCTTGTCCACCTTAAGGCATATAAATTTTGAGATCCTTCTAGTTATAGGCTTGGAGAACTTTGGCATTCCAAATCCCATTGAAGAACTCTCTTTCTTTTTTATGGGTTGCCCCCATTAAGTCACAAATATTTAGAGTAAGTCCAAAATTTAATTAGAATAGTTTCATACTTGGTATCCATATGGTAGATACTGCAGGAACATATTTTTTTTGACACTCATCTAACTAAACTCAGAATGATATTCCAAGCACCTACGTACCTCAATAAAGAGGATCAAGTCATAATGTAGTTCTGGGGTGAGTTTTTTTTTATGTGTATATGTCCTAAGTTTTTCCTAGGCCGCCTCTTTTGAGGTTTTCAACTTAGCGGACATTTATTTGACTTTTTTGAGCCGTACACAGTTTATACTCTTGTGGGCCAGGAGTGGACTGCAGTTTATACTCGTGCCTTAAAGAGTATACATGCAGTTTATACTCGTGCCTTAAGGAGTGTCATCTTTCTTCAAGGATAGAAATTCTTCAAGAACTTGACATTGATGGGGCCAATTCTCATGCCGTCTGTATTGATAGCTTGTAAGCACCATTTGAATATACCTCTTGTACAATATATGGTCCATTCCACTTCGGGGTGAATTTTCCCCCAGACTTACGAGAAGTGATAATGGGCCTTCTTACTGCAAGGACTTGATCTCTAACTAGGAAGCACCTCAAGGGAACTCTTTTGTTGAAGGAACGAGATAGACGGGCTTGATAATATTTAAGATTTTGTTGAGCCTCCATCCTCTTGTCATCAAGAGCTTCTAACTTCGTAAGACACAACTTAGCATTTTCTTCATCGGTGAGCTCTTCTTGAATAGCCAATCTCAAAGAAGGTATTTGACGCTCAAGTGGTGGGACTGCTTCAACTCCAAAAGCAAGTGAGTATGGGGTTGCTTGCGTTGGTGTATAATAAGTTGTCCTATACGCCCTTAAAGCTTCTTCCATTCACTCATGCCAATCCCGTTTGGATTTGGAGACAACTTTCTTCAACAAGTTGCATAAAGTCTTATTGAATGGTTCATATAGACCATTAGTGGCAGCGTGGTACATAGAAGATTTGTGTTTTTTGAAACCAAAGAGGTCACAGATTTTGTTCATCAGCTTGTTAACAAATGGCTTTTCATTTTTAGTTATTATGGACTGAGGAATTCCAAAGAGGTAGATAATATTCATTCGGATGAAGTTTGCTACATTTTCTTTCTTTACTTCCTTAAAAGCAACAGCTTCAGCCCATTTTGAGAAGTAATCTGTCACAGCCAAGATGTATAAGTGTCCACCAGAAAATTTTGGTAATGGACCAACAACATCCATTCCCCAAACATTGAATGGCCAAGACGCTACAGTTGGATGTAGTACCTCTGGAGGTTGATGTATAAAATTTGCATAGAATTGGCAAACTTTGCATCTTCTAGCATAGTCCAAGCAATCTTTCACCATCGTTGGCCAATAATATCCCATTCTTTTAATGTAAAAATGGAGCTTCAGTCAAGACTGATGTGATCCACAAACTCCCGAGTACACTTCTTGCAAATCTTGAATTACTTCTTCCTCTCCAAACACCGTAAGAGTACTCCTTCAAATGATCTTCTGTACAGTGTGTCTTTGTTGTAAAGGAAGCGAGGTGCACAACGACAAATGTCATTCTTTCTCCTTGGATCTTCTGAAAGTATCCCATAATATAAGTAATCAATGATAGGTTGTTGCCAATATTCTTTTACAGCTTCAGAAATAGTAACGAGGTATTCAACCTTATTTTCTACATCTTCATCTGATGGCGGTACTACCCATTCTTGTTGAACAGTAACTTGGGTCTGATTTGAAAGAGTCAGGGTTGAGGCCAAAGTAGCTAGGGCATCAGCTTGCTTATTTTCTCTTCTTGCACATGTTGGAGGGTTACTCCTCCAAGACACCCCATTAAATTCTGTGCATAATCATGATATGGTCGTAGCTCAGGCTTTCTGACTTTAAAGATTCCTAAAAGCTGCTTGATCACCAATTAGGAGTCACTAAAGACTTGTAATTGCAGTTGTTTCATGTCAACTGCCATATCAAGTCCAAGTATTAAAGCTTGATATTCAGCAATATTATTAGAGCAATGATTTGTTAGGATAAAAGAGTATAGGATGACCTCTTCTTGTCGAGTGACAAACACCACACCACACCGGCACCAGCTCCATCTCGATGTCCAGCACCATCAAAGTATATCTTCCATGGGGGTCTAGCTTTAATGACCATTGCATCTTCATCAGAAAGTTCATCGCTCAGTTCCTAATCATCAGGTATCAGGTGGTTTACCAAGAAGTCAGCCAGTGCTTGTCCCTTTACAGCCTTTTGGGGAATTTACACAATCTCAAACTGTTGAAATTAAAGGTACCATCTTGCAAGTCGATCACTATGGACTGGCTTCGACATCAAAAACATAATGGGATTTGCCCTGGACACAAGACGGACAATATGAGTTTGAAAGTAGTGTTTCATCTTTTGGATAGAGAAAGACAATGCCAAACATAACTTTTCAATCGGAGAATACTTCAGCTTATTTGGTGTCATCATTCTACTCAGATAGTAAAGTGAGTTTTCTTTGCCTTCACTATTTTTTTGAGCCAATAATGCTCCAACTGACCTCTCTTGTGCTGTGATGTAGAGTATCAATGGTTTTCCAGGTATGGGTGCCGCAAGAACTGATGGTTTAATTAAGTATGATTTAATAATCTCAAAGGCGTTACTACAAGCTTGGTCCCATTCGAAGGGAGCATCCTTCTTCATGAGACGACTAAATGGTTGACATTTTTTGGCCAGGTTTGAGATGAACCTCCTTAAATATGCTAGCCTTCCTTGAAGGCTTTTCAACTCATGAATATTTTGAGGCTCGGGCATCTTCAAAATTGCATCGACCTTGACTTGATCAATTTTAATTCCTCGGTGTCGCACAATAAAGCCAAGAAACTTTCCAGAAGTAACTCCAAAGGAACACTTCAACGGATTCATCCTAAGTTGATATCTTTGAAGTAACTCGAATACCATTCTTAGGTCTTTTAAGTGGTCGTCTCTCTTTTTTGACTTCACTACTAGATCATACATATAGCATTAAATATTTTTATGGAGAAGACCGTTAAAGATATTTTGCATAGCCCTTTGATAAGTGGCACCAGCGTTCTACAAACCAAACGGCATCACTTTGTAGCAATAAATACCTTTAGGCGTATGCAATGCAGTGAGCTCTTTATCTTTTGGCACCATGAAAATTAGGTTGAAGCCGGATGAACCATCCATGAAGGATATTGCTTCATAAACAGTGATGGTATCAATTATTAACTCTGGTATGGGGAGTGGAAAATCATCCTTAGGGTATACATTGTTGAGATCTCAAAAGTCGACATAAACTTGAATTTGGCTATTCTTCTTCCATACTGGAACAATACTTGAAATCCACGTGGGATATTTGACTTCACGAATAAAGCCAGCTTCAATGAGTTTGTTAAATTCATTTTCAATCAGTGGAACCAACTCTGGCCTAAAGCGTCTCTGAGCTTGCTTAACAGGACGAGCACTATTCTTGACCGCCAACTGATGGACCGCTACTTTTGGATCTAAGTCAAGTATTTCCTTATAACTCCAAGAAAATACATCCATATATTCTTTAAGTATGTTCATCTATGCGATTTCTTCCTCCATCTCTAGAAAAGCACTCAGGTAAGTTGGTCTTGGGTCTTCATCGATTCCAAGATTAACTTCTTTCAAGGGATATATTATGGCCTTTAATCCTTCTTCAAGTTGCGATGGAGCATATCCAACATTTTTCTCCTCTTGAGGATCATCGTTATTGACAGATATATGATAACATCAAAAGGAATCTTCTATCTCTATATCAACCTTTATTTGAGACGAGACATCTTTCTTATTTTGGGTCATAATATGATATGAGGAGCTAACACTCTATTTATCTTCTTCGCATTGCTTAGCATAAATCATAGTATGCACCTTTGCTTTTAGCACCTCATTGCATGAAACTACCAATTTTGTCTGCCGCTTCATTCTAAAAGGAATTAAACTTTGGAAATCCTTCTGGATCTTAGACGAAGAGTGCACTATCTTACTTTGGTAACTTCTTTGATGCTTGTTACTTCTCTTCTTATTTAGAGGACCCAACCTCTCAAATACAAAAGTTCTTATGGTCGATTCTCTAAGTCAGTCAAAGACAGAAGGCTTTTTGTCAGATGCAGTAGACTCTTCTTCTACAGTGATGTAGTTACTAACTGCCCTTCTTATGGATATGCGAATTGGAGATGGCTGCGTGTATCCTAGGCCTTCACGTGCCTGCCTAGTTTCACTTTTCGATGGAAGTTTTCCCAACCTTGATGGATCATTAGGATTGTATCCAGCCTTTACAAATAGCTTGTAGGTATTTAGGTCGAAGCCTTCTTTTGTATGCATTATAGAGAGTGTCATATCTTGTGGCATATTTTGAGCCACAGACTCTTCAAGTAGTCTTGAGGATGGATTTATTGTATCAATCTTCCTGATAGGTAAAGATAGCCCCTTCAGCACATTATCTTGGGAATACGATGGGTGATCTTTTTCTTTCTTTACCTTTGGTTCGTAGTGAAGAACAGGAGTTGCCTTATTTTTTATAGGAGCAACACTTTCTTTATTTGAAGTGGAGAGAGGCTTCTTGGTGAAGACTTTTTGATTGTCACACCGAGCTTCTTAGATGTAAGATCGTCACACTTGTTCTTGGTAACATCTTCAACCCTTTTCTCATTCACAACATAATTCTTTAAGTAGAATTTTTCATCGGCAAAATGTGACTCAGCTTCAGCGAATAGCTTATCATCAGATACTATCTTTCTTTCCACTCCTCCTTTGAGGTACATCAAACATTGATAGAAGGAGGACGAGATAATTTTATTCCTGTGCACCTATGGCCTACCAAGAAATACATTATAGAAAGTTTTGGCATTGATCATATGCATCAATGGGTTTGATCGAAAATCATCCATATGAATCCCCAACTTAATAGATCCCATGGCCCTCTAGCCCTCTTGGTTGAATCCTTAAATCATTATATGACTCTCGTTCAATTCGTCAGTAGTGATGCCAAATTCTTTCATCGTGCGGATAGGCAGGATGTTGACTCCAGATCCCTTATCTATCAAGGTTCTGTTGATCTTCTTTCCTAGAATCTGTTCCACCATGTATAAGGGACGGTTATGTAGGGCCTCACCAAGTAGAAGATCGTTATTTGTGAATGTGATTTTTGTATCACATACATGTGCCTCTTGAACAAGAGGTTCAGCAAGCGGTTCAGAGGATGAAGGAACTTCTATGGGTATATTTTCACCCTTTGCCCCCTCTTTTGCAGTATTAAAACAAGATGCCTCAAGGTTTTCTTGGGCAGTCTTTTCGCAAAACCAACTCAGTAAGAATTCCTCTAAAGTCACCGAACGCCGAGGTTTCTGGTGGTGAAGCTCTGCCACCCCCGTATTCTTTGGAAGTTTAACCAATTTTTGTTTCCTTGGTTTCTTCACCATTATCCTTCTGGTTGGCTTCTTGTACATCTCTTTTTTGCAGAATCATCTTCTTATGTCTGCGCCTGGTCACTAGAGTCCAACCTTCATCATCGCCTTTATCAAGTAAAGACCTATTAGGCTCTAATATCTTATCATTATGATCTTTGACACATATTTGAATTGGGTCGAGCGAGCTAAAAGTGATAGAGATTTGATGATAACTGGTTTTCTCATCGTCGAAGAAGATTTTCTTCTCTTTTGCCAATTGCATGACTTTATCTTTAAAGACAAAGCATTTCTCCAGAGGGTGACTTATGAGCCTATGATATTTACAATAATTAGGTTCATTGGTCCTTCCAGCTTCGTTGGGATGCTTTATCTCTGGGATTTCAATGAGCTTAGACTAAAGGAGTTTATCGAAAATCTCAGCAATATCAGAATAAAGGAAGGGATATTCCTTTTCTTGCATCTCCTTTAAAGTTTTCTGATTTGAACGTATTCCAGAACTAGTTTTCACACTTTGCTTCTTGCTCACCTTTGTGGTGACCTTCATAGGAGACACATCAACATTTATGGACTCCTTATTTTCATTTTTGGGATCAAACTTACCCTATCTTTTGGGTTCTTATTTATCCTTTCCTCTTCGAGGGTCATGGATAGGTGCTCCTTTCTTTCCAGCAGACGATATGCTCAACTCCATGTCATGAGCATAAGTAGCTAACTCTTCAAAGGATTTTGATTTAATTCCTTGCAAGATGTAGAGAAGCCCCAGTGCATTCCTTGGACGCACATCTCTATTGCAGAAGCTTCACTAAGCCTATCTTTGCAGTTTAGACTAGCATTTCTCCATCGATTGATGAAGTTGATAATTGGATCATCCTTTCTTTGCTGAGTATTTGTGAGCTCTATCATGCTCACTGTACGCCTTGTGCTATAAAACTGATTTAGGAACTCATGTTCCAATTGCTCCCAACTATCGATGGAGTTAGCTCAAGGTCTATATACCAATCAAAGGCGTTTTCCTTTAGGGAACGAACAAACTATTTGACAAGATAGTCACCGTAAGTTCCAGCATTATTACATGTCTCAACAAAGTGTGCGACATGCTATTTTAGGTTACCTTTGCCCTCAAATTGTTGAAATTTGGGGGGTTGATAGCTAGCAGGCATTTTCAGGATATCTATTCTTGCAGTGTAAGGCTTGGAATATGTAAGGGAAGACTTGGTGACAACATCATACTTGCCTTTGAGGGTCCCTTCAATAAATTCCCTCAATTGCCCAATCGGTATCATTCCCTCAGCAGAAACTTGCATCTCTTTAGTCGATGGTGTTTGTTTCACAGGATTTTCTATCTCATGAACCTCTAGAGATTTTCCAGGTGCATGGCTAGACTCTCTGTCTATCAGACCTTCCACCCTATCCACTATCTTATCAGTTCGAGCATTCTGATTCTGAATATATTTGGTTAGGCCTTTAATTGCCTTTGCCAGATTCACAAGTTTCTTCTCTATAGATGAGGCATCAGTCACCATCGTTTGTATAACCACAGGAGATGGAGAGTAGCACAGATTATCGCATAAATTGATCTTTGAAGTGCTCAACTTATGTGGTGTATTTGGAGATGATGAGTCGCTTGAACGATCATCGCTCTTTACACCAGAGTATTTAGAATCGAAATGCTCAAGTAGAGCTAGAGTCTTCTTAAGTGATTCCACTACACTGCTTCCTCTTTTTGAAGCACTTGCATTGGACTTCATTTCTTTTGGGGTTGAAGATCCAAAAGCTGGAGTTGGCGCGGATGACACTTATTGTGTTTGTTGTCCTAGCAAACCTGCCTTGCTCCTCGTGATAGCTCCTAAGATTCTGAAAGTAACACCAAAGATGCTTTCTACTTCAGCAGAGAACTTTGAGTCAGCAGCCTTGGAAGTAGTTGATTGAGAGTTGACCTTTTTGGAAGTCATTTCGTTGTTCTTAAACTTTGAAGTATGAAAATTTGAGATAAGAGGTAGAGATTGTCCCACTGGACTTACCAGAATTTGTTGGACAGTAAAATTTTTGATACCAAAAAATAAATAATTCGAGATAAGAAAAAATATTGCAACAACCAATTTATTGATTTCAATGCGAGTATTACAATCTCTATGAATCCTCTGATTCACCTTTTCAAATATAAATTCAAGGGGTTAAAGCTTGATCTTGAATTTGAACTTGATTTGTTGATTTAAGGGACTTGATCTTGACTTGTGCTTGAATTCAAGGGCTTTTGAGCTTTTTCTTGAATATTGTGTTCTTGATCTTGAATTTTGATGAACTTGATTTGAATGTTTGAGCTTTTTAGAGAAATTGCGGCGTTTGATCCACGATCTTTCTCTTGCTTCTTGTTAGAGTTCTGGGGGGTCACATTTTCTGAACTATGAGACCCCTATTTATACTTGTGAAAAAAAAAGAGTCATGATCAATATGGACTTCCTTTGACCAATCAGATTTGAGTGATGTGTCGCCTTTTTATGGGTTTTTATTTCATGGGCTTGCTGCATCATTTCGAAATGTGGAATGGTCCTATTGGCTCATTCACTGGACTTGGCATACCACGTCATTTGACACGTGACGCTTATTTGGGCCTCTAGAATATGACAATATCTTGGGTTTAGTAAAGTGGGCTCCTCATTTTGTAGCCCAAATCGATGGGCTAACCCAATAAAAATTGGACTTTAATTAAACCCATATATATTTGGACTTAAATAATTAATTAAATTATATTAATCCACAATATTTATTTGGGACTAATATATCTTGAATTTAATATAATTTGAATTTTGTACGGATTTAAATTTAATAAAGTTGCATCGCCCACACACCCTTTTGACACATTTAGCTCATTTTCATCTTAACTCTTGAGATTTAAACCCTAAAATATTGTGAGAGCTTAAAAGTAAAGTTTGTGGGAGCTTGGGAAGCTATATTAATACTCATTTCTTGGTTTTATTATGAATTTAAGGTAAGAATTCACCCATTTCTTAGTAATTTCTTGACTAATTTCTCAAAACCCCAAAAATCTTAGGGCTTGATTTTAAACCCCATTTTCACTCATTTTCACTTGAATAATATTTTTATCTTATAATTACTAGTTTTTCATCAATTTAACCTTCAAAACAACTCTGATTCTTGATTTTAACCTAGATTTCAAAGATTTTACCCGGTAAAGCTCAAATATAATTTTTCTTCGATTTGAACCTCATTTTTTACTTGATATAACTTGGGTTTTCAGCTGTATGTTCCTAAAAATATGGGGAACATATTTTTGAAGTAAAGTTCTAATTTTTTCCTTTTTTTTCAAAAACCCATTTTGGGGGCCCATTTTGACCCCAAACTAAAAGTAGTCAATATGGGTGTTGCTGGTTTTGTTTTGACGCATAGATTTCATATTTGATGTTTTTAGTAGAGTTTGGGATTGTTCATGAAAATTAAAGTCGCAGGTTCAAGTGTAGCAGATCGGTTTCGGCTTTGGAGGTAGGTTATGACTTAACTCTTTAGACTGGACTGGATAGTAAATGATGGTAAAAAATGCATGTTAAGGGTGGAAATTAATTATGAAAAATGTCTATCTATGTGTTGTGCCCGTGTGGTGGCCTATTGTAGTACCCCATACTTTTCCTAGAAAATTTAATCTCAAGAATGTCTAGTATTAACTTCTAAATTGAATGATGGTTACTTCATAGGAATTTTTAAGATTTTCACTTTTTGTCATGTGAGAAATTCAATAAGCTTTCCATCAATATAAGATTCATCCAAATCCGATAACCGAGTTAGAAGTTATGATTATTTTAAGTTTTTTTCGTAAAACAGTGTCATATTAGTCTGTGGCGCGCCACGCCACAAGTGGAAATGACATTTAGCAAATTCTAGTATGGGTATGCGATTATAGCGCGTCGCGCCAGGGCCCAAATTCAGAATTGTCCTTTTCCAGTGTCTTAGCGCGATTTTCTCCACGTCGTACCAAAGTTCTAGGTCACAAAAGAAGGTGCAACGCGATGGCTCCACGTCGCGCCATCCCTCGGTTTCCCAATTGTCAAATTCCATTGACACGATGTGATAGAGCCGCGCCGTGCCAGGGGTTCAGTTTGGGAAAATTTTACTGAAATTAAATAACGCGTCCAAGGTTAAAAAGGTCAACTTCCCACCCCTATTTAAGCCCTTTAACACGTGATTCAGCCACTCTTCACCTAAAATACACTCTCTTCTCTCATAAACCTCTCAATAACAAGCTAGGATTTTCATTGAAGATCTAATTCCAAGAAAGTTTCTCCGTCAATCTTCACGAAATCACGAATTAAGGTATGCGTAGTGTTCATTCATGGAATCCTTTCGTCCATGAAGCCCAAGAATCTCTTTTCTAAGTTTAAGTTTATGGATTTATTTATGAATTTCATGTTTGGTTAGTTTTGTTTATGTTGAGAATGATCAATTGAATTCAAATCCATGTTGGGTGATTAATTTTATGTGGAATTGATTTGTTTAGATGTATATTCATGTGAACCTATGAATAAACCCTAGGATGATGAAATTAGAGATGAATCATAATGATTAATTGTTGTATAATGTTGTCTACATGTGCTATGCCTACCATGTGTTTGATTAAATGCCTAGATGAAAGAACAATGCCCAACTAGTATGATATCATGAAATCCCCATGTATGTACAAGTTATGCTTATCACATGTTTTGATGGAATGCTTCTATAAATGTATTATGGATTATGATGTTAGTTATATGTTCAAGTAGGTTATGCTTGGTCAGTTTTCTTCCATCGAGTCCTAGGGGTACTTGTACTCGAAATATTAGTTATGTGCCTAGAGCCATGTCATGTTTCCATGATACTCTCATTCCAGCTATGAATCCTTAGACTTCAGACAGTCTTATGACTTAGGAAATCTCCATGATCTCATGAACTCAGTCAGTTGTTAGATATCAGTAATATTCTATCAATCAACAGAATTCAGTAACTCAGTCTACGTTTAGTTCAGTAAATTATGTTCAGTGTCTATTCAGATGGGAGTAAAAATTATCACCGAGTGAACTCAAGAATGGGAACTCACCTGTTATATGAGGGTGTAATTCTTAGAAGCAATCCTTGCATTCCAGAACTATATAGTCAGCATAGGTTGAGACATCATAGCCTACTATATGAGAGTAGATGAGATGGCTTAGCCTACTATATGGGGGTTCCCTCCGTTCTCACTAGTGCTACCTGTTATATTAGGGTCACTCATATTGATACCCTTCCAATCAAGACATAGATTGACCCTAATTCAGCTATAATGCATCATTTGAGGCATGTCGGTTAGATGACTACCTCCCACAATCTCAGTATCAGTCTCAGTAAAGTAACTCAGATAGTTCTTCAGAATTCAAGGCTGTCAGATACAGTCAACTCAAACATAGTACGGAACTCAGATAGTTCCACCAGATTTAGAACTGCCAGATAAAGTCACTCATGTTATCAGTTATATCAGTTATCAGTATGTCATGTTATCAGTATTCAGTTCAGTACTCATGTTATCATGATTTCAGCTATAATTACTATGTATGCATGCATGTATTCTCACATTCATATTTGTCAGTTAGCCAGTATTGTTCATGCATATGAACCTCATACATTCATCCTACCCCACATGCATACCAATATATTCAAATTACTGATGTATTTGCATTATGGTGTCTTATACCATAGGTTTAGATACACGAGCTCCAGATCAGCAGTAGATTCCAGTTTCAATAGTTAGAGTTAAAAGTGAGTCCTCATCATTTGAGGACATAATTATTTCTCCATTATCTCATTAATTAGTTTATTAGTTGGAGTTAGTTGGGGACATGTCCCATCAACTCCTTACTCAGATAGTTCAGTCAGTTAGAGACTTTCTAGACTATCATATTTTAGACTTTAGCATTTTTAGTTTTGTTTTGGGTATTTCATACCCTGTTTATATGTTATATTTTACTTCAGTTATGTGAACCTTATGGCCTTTCAGTTCATATTTTTGCATTATTCAGTATTTTATGCAGTATATAGGTACAAATATCAGTCATAGGTTAGCCTGTGGTCATTCGGGGTTAACTCCTTACTCAGATAGTTCAGTCAGTTAGAGGCTTTCTAGACTATCATGTTTCAGAATTTAGTATTTTTAGTTTTGTTTTGGGTATTTCATACCCCGTTTAGATGTTATATTTTACTTCATTTATGTGAACCTTATGGCCTTTCAGTTCATGTTTTCGCATTATTCAGTATTTTATGCAGTATACAGGTACAAATATCAGTCATAGGTTAGCTTGTGGTCCTTCAGGTTCATGAGCACCATGTAGCATTTTGGGTACTAGATTTGGGGCATTATACCTATATATGATATAATTGTTAAAATTGAGATATTATGTGATATGTTTGACCGTATGGGGTCCTATGTGATATTGATAGCCTTGAATACATGTGAATAATTGTATTGTGTTGTTTAATGTCGTACCATTTATGTATTATGATTATATTCATACTTTATTGGTATATGAGACATGTGAAAATTCATGGATGAAACGAAAATAATAACTGAATATTGGCTCATGTGATTGTATGAATATATCATTGTGGTTGGTTGTGGAAATATATCATGTGATTGGTTGTGAAAATACTCATTGTGATTGGTTGTCAGCATTACATCTCCATATCATACTCATTCATGAAATATTGGTACCACAGTGGCAACATCTGAGAAACACTGGCAATACCTTTTTAAGAAAATACTATAACACCTTATAAAACCTTTTTTGAGGGATATGCCAGAAAGGAGATATGAGATATGTGGATTGTATATGGGTTGACGAACCCTCCATAGGTCTTAT
Source organism: Capsicum annuum (assembly GCF_002878395.1). Classification (NCBI taxonomy): domain Eukaryota; kingdom Viridiplantae; phylum Streptophyta; class Magnoliopsida; order Solanales; family Solanaceae; genus Capsicum; species Capsicum annuum. Next base: position 175,890,322 of record NC_061120.1, on the reverse strand, counting down.
GTCGGGAAGATTTAGCTCCATAGGTGTATACGGGGATTGTGCGATGATCTCGAAGGTTGTGTGATCACCTCGTGCATCATCATCATAACCATCATCATCATTATAAACATTGCACTTACTTTATTGTGTTTATGTCATGTTGTATTGCCTTATTGACTTGTCATCTATGCATTTGTCTTACCTTTATTTACTTGTATTTGATGATATTGTATCTACATGTTCTCCCTTGTTCTATTTATATGTGACATAATGTATACTTCTGTTCAATATCTTGATGTGTTGTTGTAATATGTGTGAGATATATTAGAACTGTTAGAGCAAGCGGTGTGGGCTACTGTTGTGAGATATTTTCTGATTGCAGGTTATGTACCGTTAGTGAATATTTGTATGCTTTATTTACTAATTTGATTGGTCTCCATATGACCTACTGAGTACAAGTGGACCGTACTCATGCCTACCACATCTTTTCGGTGCAGGTCTTAGATCGAGTATGCCTCAGCCTAATTGACTCTGGCGATTATTGGAGCTTCCGAGGTAGCGGATTACACTTTCATGCGTCTGAAGTTCACCTCTATATTTTAATAGTTGTTATGTCTTTATTAGTATTCAGAAATAGTTATTATTCCTTTGTGGTTTTTTATGCATTTGACTCTTGGATTGTATTAGTAGTTCTTACACTATTGATACCTGGTTGTGGGTATGATTGGCATTTTGGATAAGTTCTTTCTACATTGTTATGATTACTTATATGGTTTGGCTTTATTTTAGAAGCCTTACCATGGGATATTTCTATCTTTTATTCTTTTCAGATCAGTTTGGATGATAGACTTACTTGTCAAGGTACACCGCAACAAGTGCCATCATGACCCTTATTTTTAGGTCATGAAAAATTGGTATCAGAGCAGCCAGGTTTTATTGATCTCAACAGTATAAGAACGGAATATCTAATAGAGTTTTGCGGATCGATACGTAGACGTCCGTATCTATCTTTGAGAGGCCATAGATGTCTTTAGGAAACTTCCCTCATTTCATTCTTTATCATGTGAAGTTCTTTCATACCTTGTGTCTTGAGTTGTGTTTCACTCTTTCTATGCGAATGAAGTTGCTGATGCCACTATTAGTTTGGAGATGCTGTGAGAAATTTATGGATATCATTTATCGGTTGTAGGCTTGTTGATGCTTTTGAGTCGTCATGGGATCAGTTTGTTGATGCCTTTATAAAGAGATTTGTGCCTTCAGTTTGGGAAGATCGTATGTGGGACGAGTTTGATAATTTGGAGCAGGGCTCCATGACAGTTGCTGAGTATGAGGCACACTTTTATGCCATGTCCAGATATTCCTAAGATAGCATTTCCACCGAGTTTGAGAAGATTCAAAAGTTTGTGAAGGGTTTGGTTGTCTCCCATCAGTTGGATACATCTCAAATGGTTGTGTTTAAGGGTTCTTTTCAGAGTATTATGGATCATGTTAAGGTGATAGAGTATATTCCTCGAGGATCTCAGGGAGGCGTCAAGAGGGTGCATCATTTTGGTAAGTTTAGGAGTCGGACCTCTCGAGGCAAAGATTTTAGAGGTTCTCGTGGATATCATGGTAGGCCAGTGCAGGTGACTTTATAGAGTTCAGCTAGTGGATCTTTTAGTTTAGCAGTTCAGGATGGCCATTCGGGCTCAGTTGTACTTTCTTTTGTTAAGACTGGTCATAGAAGTTGCTATGTGTGTGATGAGATTGTCCATATGGCCAAGGACTATTCTTTTTGTGTGCTTAGAGTTATTTTTATTTTAGCTATAAGAGGTAGGTGTTCTACCAAAGGTGTAAGAGGTAAGGATAGTAGAGCCTGTGTTGATGGTTGTAGGGCTACTCAGCCAGGTGGTAGTCATGGATAGTGTTATGCTGTACCAGTCAGACCTGAGTCAAAGGCTTTTGATGCTGTGATTACAGGTACCTTCCTTATTTGTTTTGGACTTGCATCTGTATTATTTGATCTCGGATCGACTTTCTCCTTTGTGTCTATGTATTTTGCTTTGGGTTTTGATTCTGTTACTAAGCCTTTTTTCATGCCTATTCATGTATCTACCCCGGTAGGTGATTCTTTAGTGGTGGATCAGGTGCATCGATTTTGTGTTGTGACTTTTATCGGGCGTGTGACTTTGATAGACTTTCTTGTATTAGACATGGTCGATTTTAATGCTATTTTGGGTATAGATTGGTTGGCTCCTTCTCATGCCGTTCTAAATTATTATACCAAGATTGTGACTTTAGCTTCATCGGGTGTGCTAAGGATAGGTTGGAAAGGTACACTTCATTCGAGTCCTAAGAGGGTCATATCTTATATTCAGGCTCGTAAATTGGTTGAGAGGGGATGTTTGTATTACTTGGACCATATTCATGACACAAGTGTTGTTTTGCCTTCTTCCTTAGATTCTATCCATGTTGTTTGTGAGTTTATGGAGGTGTTCCCTACGGACTTGCCTAGTATGCCTTCGGATCGAGATATTGATTTCAGTATTGATGTTGAGCTAGGCACCAAGCCCATTTTTATTCCTCCTTATAGGGTGGCCCTAACATAGTTACAGGAACAGAAGGATCAGTTGCAGGAGTTGTTGGATAAAGGATTTATCCGACCTAGTATTTTTTCTTGGAGTGCGCCTGTCTTGTTTGTGAAGAAAAAGAATGGGTCTATATAGATGGTGTATTGATTATTGACAGTTGAATTAGTGATAGTTAAGAATAAGTATTCTCTTTCTCGTATCGATGATTTGTTTGATCAGCTTCAGGGTGCGGCGGTGTTCTCAAAGATTGATTTGAGGTTCAGTTATCACCAGTTAAGGATTAGAGCTTCAGATATTTCAAAAATAACTTTTGGAACTCGATATGGTCATTATGAGTTCTTGGTCATGTCTTTTGGGTTGACCAATTCCCCTGCTGCATTTATGGAGTTGATGAACTGGGTATTTTGATCGTATATTAACTTCTTTGTTATGGTATTTATAGATGATATCTTGGTTTATTCCAAGAGTGAGGTTGAGCATAAAGAGAATTTGTGGATTATGCTTTAGAGTTTGAGGGATAAGAAGTTGTATGCTAAGTTCTCTAAGTGCGAGTTCTGGTTGGATTCTATTTTTTTCTTGGGTCATGTGATGACCAAGGAAGGTATTATGGTTGATCCAGCCAAGGTTGCAGTGGTTCGTGACTAGGCGAGACCTACTTCACCCACTGACATTCAGAGTTCTATTGGTTTGGCCGAGTATTATAGACATTTTGTTGAGGGTTTTTCATCCATTGCAACTCCTTTGACCAAGTTGGCCCTGAAGAAGATTTCTTTTTAGTGGTATGATGTTGTGAGGTGAGCTTTCAAAAGCTTAAGGATTTGTTGACTTCAACTCTTATATTGGCTTTGCCCAAGGAGGGCATGGGCTTTATTGTCTTTTGTGATGCTTCAGGTGTTGGGTTAGGTATTGTGTTAATGCAGGAGGGCAAGGTAATTGTGTAGGCATCTTGTCAAGATTGGAGCCTCATGAGAGGAATTATCCTACCCATGATTTAGAGTTGTGCGCAGTTGTGTTTGCCTTGAAGTTATGGAGACACTACTTGTATGGTTTCTGTTGTGAGATCTTCTCAGATCATTATAGCCTTCAGTACTTCTTTACTAGCGAGATCTTCCTATAAGGCAGCGCCATAGACTTGAGTTGCTTAAGGATTATGACTTAACTATTCTCTACAATCCGAGAAAGGCTAATGTGGTCGCGGATGCGTTAATCCAAAAGTCAACTAGCATGGGTAGCTTGGCACATATTTTGACCTAAGAGAGGCTTTTGGCCTTAGAGATTCAGTTTTTAGCTAACCAGATGGTTAGACTTGATATTTCAACATCGGGGTGTGTTTTGGCATTTGTGGAGGCTAGATCTTCTTTAATGGAGCAGATTCAAGCTCATTGGTTTGATGATGTTGGATTGAGGTTGATTCAAGATAAAGTGTTAAGTAAGGAGGATAAGAAAGCCTCGCTTGATTCAGATAGAGTTTTGAGGATTGAGGGTTGAGTTTGTGTGCCGAGAGTGGTGATTGGATTAGGTTGATCTTGGAGGAGACCTATTTTTCCAGATATTCTAACCATCCAGGTATGACTAAGATGTATCGTGATTTGAGGCAACACTATTGATAGGGTGGTATGAGGCGAGATATAGAGGATTTTATGGTTTGTTGCCTATGTTGTCAGTAGGTAAAGGCCGAGCATATAAGGCCTGATGGATTGCTTCAGAGGTTTCCCATTCTCAAGTGGAAGTGGGAACATATCACTATAAACTTCCTGACTGGATGGCCTCGTACATCTCATAGTTCTGACAGTGTTTGGGTCATTATGGATTGATTGACCATGTCAACTCATTTTATTTTGGTTTAGGTCTCATCCAGTATCGAGAGGTTGGCCCGTATCTACATTCATGAGATTGTGCGTCTTCATGGTGTGTCGATGTCCATTATTTTAGATTGAGGTCCTGTGTTCACATCTCACTTTTGG
>NC_061120.1:175868818-175882809 GCF_002878395.1 Capsicum annuum | reverse complement strand
GTACTCATGCCTACTGCGCCCTTTCGATGCAGGTCTTAGCTCGAGTGCGCCTCAGCTTGATTGACTCAGGTGATTGTTGGAGCTTCCAAGGTAGCGGATTGAACATTCATGCGTTCGAAGTTTACCTCTATCTTTTTATGGTTGTTATGTCTTTATTAGTATTCGGAGACAGTTATTATTCCTTTGTGTTTTTTTTTTTTGCATTTGACTCTTGGATTGTATTAGTAGTTCTTACACTATTGACAACTGATTTTGGGCATGATTGGCATTTTAGATAAGTTTTTTCCGCATTGTTATGATTACTTATATGGTTCGATTTTATTCTAGAAGCTTTACCGTGAAATATTTATGTCTTTTATTCTTTTCATATCAATTTGGGTGATAGGCTTACTTGTCAAGGTACGCCGCGACAAGTGCTATCATGACCCTTGTTTTTGGGTCATGACATTTAACATCTTATGTAGTTTGAGACCTTCAAATAAAAAGCAATAATGAATGATGCTCTCTTCTCAGGCTCACACTTTCCTATTAGGAAATAACAAATAAAACAGAGTTAAAAAATGCAACAAAACTTATATAGACTGCAGAATTTATGATACATACTTATGTATATATATTTGTTCATACATCGATACGAAAATTTTTACTGCATGTGTCATACATCTGATCTAATGTGTGAAACTTAAGTTTGTGAAACAAAAAATTATTTCAAATCTTACACTCTAGTGTTATACAAATAAACACCTAATATCAGTTGTGAGCCACATAATAAAAAAAGATAGAAACGGAGAACCAACTTAAATAACATCCATGCCAATTTGTCAAGTCTGAATAGAGGAGATTTCTAGCCTTTGGAATTAACCTGCAATGCAATTTTTTTTTAGGTGGTTAATGATGACCATTAGGACAAAATATTACTTAAACATGACGGTTTAATTTACAACACAGAAAGCGAAAGGTTGCAATAAATTAAAGGATGTCTTTACTGGTTAAGGTGGATTTACCATTGATATTAACAAAAGAAGAAATTTAGATAGTGAAGAGAATAATAATGGTGCATATAATATTTGACATTAATAGAGCTAGCTGTCAGTCTTCTCTAGCAACTAATTTAACAATTTAGATAATGTTTAGGACACATTGTTTCTCATATTTTTTGTTTTAAAAACAATACATGTTCAAGTATAAAAAGGAGAGAAAAACTTATGTAAAAGTTAGTTAAGTGATGAGGATGGGCATTAGACATCAAGACCAAGTGGCAATAAAAAGATCAATTAGAATACTCAGAGGTTTTAGTAAGGCCTAGAACGTTGTGTGTTGTAGTTTCGTGCGTTTTTTGTTAAGGTTGAATTTTTCTTTGTAACCATGATATTTTTAGGTTTTAAACGGGTAGCGATTTGAAACTATATAGATTCAAACCGATATAGCATGTTTGAATTTCTTCCGATGAATCAACCCTATAATAAAACTACATAAAGCTCAAACAATATATCTACGTTTAATATGAAGTATAATACTACAGGATGTAAGCTTACTCGTTGTGATGAAAATCTACGTGACTGGTAGGCTTCATAACTCCTGATATACTCCCTCCATTCCTTTTTAATTACTCTCCTCATTTTTCGTGAGTCAATTTGACTAAGTTTCAAAGCTAAATTAGATTAGATTTATTTTTTTTTTTTAAATTAAAATTTAGATATTCAAAAGTTACATGAAAAGTACTATAAATTATAATTTTTTTTTTTCAATTTGATTAATAAATACATCTTAAAATGTTGATCAAATTTTATATCATTTTACTCTAAAAAAAGAAAAGAGAGTAATTAAAAAGAAATGAAGAGAGTAATAAATATGAGATATTATATAATCTTATAGCAGTTAAAGTGAGACTTTTTTTAATATTATTACGAATCATAAAATCTTTTGCATGAACAAATTACAACTTACCAATTATGTCCTTTTTAATATTTACTTTAATGTCTCTCACCTAGGGCTGTCAAGTGGGTCGGGTCGGGCCAACCCGGAATCGGCCTATGTTATTTAATCGGGTTGAGGGCCGGGCCGGGGCTGGGTTGGGGTCTAAGTGAGCCGGGCCGTTCTGGGCTCAATAGTAAAAAAATCAAAAACCACCCTAACCCGACCCACTTAACCCAATCCGGTCAAATCCACCTAAACCCGGTCAAATCCGTTTAAAAAACCGGTCAAACCCGGTCAAAAATATAAAAAAAAAAACTTTTTTTCAAATACATTATATATACCCACTTATATACATTATAAATACGTTAAACAATATATATACACTATATATATAGTATATACTATATTAGAATTTAAAAAATATATACACATATACACAATTACACATATATACGCACCATCCAAATATATATCTACTACTTTAAACTTTAAAGTTTAAATAAAATATACTACAATATATATATATATATACACATGTATACGTTAAATATACACGTCTATAGAAGATCTATTCACATATATACACTCTAATCTATGTATATGTAATACTTTAAATGAAATATACTATAATATATAAACATTACAATATATATTTGTATAGTTATATACTAATTTATAAAACATATACACATGTATACGTTAAATATACACGTCTATAGAATATCTATTCACATATATACACTCTATTCTATGTATATGTAATACTTTAAATCAAATATACTATAATATATATACATTACAATATATATTTGTATAGTTATATACTAATTTATGAAACGTATACACATGTATACGTTAAATATACACGTCCATAGAAGATCTATTCACATATATACACTCTATTCTATGTATATGTAATACTTTAAATGAGATATACTACAATATTTATACATTACAATATATATTTGTATAGTTATATACTAATTTATAAAATATATACACATGTATACGTTAAATATACACGTCTATAGAAGATCCATTCACATATATACACTCTATTCTATGTATATGTAATACTTTAAATGAAATATACTATAATATAAATACATTACAATATATATTTGTATAGTTATATACTAATTTATAAAACATATACACAGGTATACGTTAAATATACACGTCTATAGAAGATCTATTCACATATATACACTCTATTCTATGTATACGCACCATTCAATGTATATATACTACTACTTATAAAATATACTACATTATATATACATTACAATATATATAGATATACTTATATACTAATTTATAAAACATATACACATGTATACGTTAAATATACACTTCTATAGAAGATATATGCACAAATATACAAAACATATGCTACTTAATATAATAAATTAATAATATTTGGTAGTAAATTAATAATATATTAGAAGTAAGTTTTTAATTTAAAGTAGAAAACTAGAAATTCAATTTAAAACTTTAAATCGGTAAATGAAAAAAAAAAAAAAAACAAGGACTAAGGAGTGAATGAATTTGGGGAATTTTATTGATTGCAAAATGATCCAAAATTTATAATTTACATGAATGAAAAATCTAAATTATGCATCATTTTTTCCAACTCATTCATGTTAATATTAATGGGAACTTGCATAGGATAGTCGAAGTCAACGGGGGCAAAACCATGCATTGGACTTGATTCTGCTGAGTTCTCCCGTGAAGTCATAATTTCTTCAAGTTTCAGCTCGTCGCTCGGCTCCGGTTCCATTCGTTGGTTTCTTCTTTCCGCTCTAATCCAATCTCTGAGGCAAACTAGAACATTCATTGCATTACTTCCCAAGGAGTGTCAGTTGTCTCCAAGCTGCTGTCGTCCCTGACTAAAGGCGCTCTCTGATGCAACGGTTGACATTGGAACATTCAAGATATCTCTAGTTAATATTGAAAGCACAGGATATTGTGTTTCATTACTCCTCCACCAATCCAACGTATTGATCCGTCGTCTGCGATCCTCTGGTGCCGTCCGAAGATAATATTCCAGCTCTTCCCGATAAGTTGATGTGTAAGTTCTCTCATCAACACTGTTCCAACACTTTAAATCATAAAACGAATCAGAAAAACCACTATGTGCCGGGCTTTTAGAAGATGATGGCTCCTCGGGAGGGTGAGGAGCGACAGTTGGAGTGATATTTGTAGGTACGGCTAAATCAAATAAATCAGCATAGTGATTATATAATTTTTCTATGTAATCCTTTGCATCAGCCGTAGCCGTCCACAAATCAGGTTGTACTTGTTCAGAATCATGATTAGTATTTATTTCTAAGTTAGTATAAATAAGAGTACTAAAGTGACACATATGATTATATTTCATGCACGGATTTAGCATAGCATCAACCAAGTAAATAGGGGGAGTCGGAAAAAAATATTTTTTAAATTTCGTAAACATGGCACCAACAGCTTCTTTATAACCTTCTTTATTTTTATATTCTTTGAGCAAACCAGAAATATCGACTATATATGTCAAAATATTACAAAAAGTAGGATAATAAACATCGGAAAATTCAACCGTAGCTACATAAAATTTTCCTAAAAATTTAACAAGATCATTAATTATAACCCAATCAGAATTATGTAGCATGCAATCAGCAGAATCAGTAAATCAACCGCAATGTTGGTTAAAAGCTAGTGTAATAGGAATTCTATATTTATAATAAGTTTTTAAAAATTCATACGTAGAATTCCATCTAGTATCGATTTCCTCAGGCATCAAAATCGGTGTAAGTCCATTTTCTTGACATTTAACTTTAAATTCTCTAATTCTCGATCTACGATTATTTCCTTGAATAAAACCAACGGCAAGACGAATTTTTTCAATATAAAGCTCAAAAAACTCAAGACCATCTTTTACAATTAAATTATATATATGACATGCACACTTAATATGAAAAATTTCAGGCAAGGGCGGAAATAGCGTAGATTTTATTTTTGTTATAGCAGTCTTGTTGTAAGAAGCATTATCAAAAGCAATACATAAAATTTTATTTTCGATACCATAATATCCGGCAATTTTAACAATAGAATCAGCAATAAATTGTCCAGTATATTTACGACCTTCATCATATAAAAAAGCAAGAATACGTTTTTGCATCATGAAATTACTATCCATCCAATGACAAGTAACGGTTAAATAATCATTTTTATTTACAGCACGACCAAGATCAGAAGTTAGGGACAATCTACATTGAATATTTTTTAACAATGTTGATAAATAAAAATAATATTGTGAATGGAGTCTAAAAATATCAGACCGACAAGTAGTTCTAGGAATACCGTTAAACATAGGATTATAAATTGCTTGTATATAACGAATAAAGGTATCAGAAGAAGGAAAACTAAAAGGCAAACAACCCACAGCTATCATTTTAGCTATTTCTTCCCTGTCTCTCAATTTATTATACTTTTTCGCTACGTGACCGATTGCTGGGTCCATTCTAGTTTGCGTTGACCCACCAACATCCCCACCACCTTTTGCAATATTTAACTCTCTTTTGTGATCTTCAGCTACATGTCTCATTAACGTACCCGTACCCCTTGCTTGCCTCCACTTCTATGCTTATATATTTGTTGACAAATATTGCATTGCACCTCAATATCTGATATACGATTCAAAAAATTGCCATGCACTACTAGTTCTTTTACGAGGTTTTGGGGCACTGGGAGGACGGGAAGGGAGATTAACTGATTCAGATCTAACTTTAACATCTCCTACTGCGGGTGTCTCAGCAATATTTTCATTATCTTCGTCTAATTAACCGCATCTACTTCATTTTCTTCTTCTATACCGTAATTTTCCTGAGCTTCTACATAATCCACATCGTGAGCACCTACACCTATTTCTTCCTCAAAAGGTGTACCAAGCGGTATCGGAGGCGAAGGTACACGGGTATATCTACTACTTGAACTACCTCTACCGCTATTAATTCGCTTTTTACTACCACTACCGCTTCTAGGACAAAATTTTTAACACCTTTAGTAGCGAGGTTTCTTAATTTATCCATAATATAAATTAAATTAAACTAAAAATATTCAAAAGACACAAATATAATCAAATTAAATATTAAACAATTAATACAATAAAGAAAAATTACACGTAAGAGATGGAACGACAATACCAAATTTTGGAAGTATCCGAAGATTGCGACTTTAGAAACTTCCGCTCGTACTTTATAAACGAAAAATTAAAAAATTAAAGTGAACACTTTAAGAAATTAAATATATTGAATATTTGAGAATTGAGAATTGAGATTTGAGAGAGTGAAAAATTGTGTGAAAAATGATTTGAAGTTGTAGGGTATTTATAGATTTTTTTTTGAGATTAAAAAGTATTTTTTAAAATTTTTTTATTTTTTTTTTAATAAATGGGCCCAAACTAGCCGTTTGGATCCAAAAACAGCTATATACCTACTTATTCATAGCCAAAACAATTTCTCTTTTAATTTCTCCTAAGTAAACAACAACAACAACCATATTGAGTTACTAAATGTAACTCACTCAGGCGGTAAATCAAAACTGAAATTATATCCTGAACTGAATAATTTGTCTTTTTCTTCAATTTTTCTGCCAAAAAACTATAAACTTTACTACTCTTAATTCATTTTTACTAATATAATATAGATCACCAAGTTGACATAACTCTTTGAAAATTAATTAATTGAGATGACGACATCCTTCGCCCAATTCGTCCAGATTTAATTACAAGAAGTTATTTATTTCATATCTCCATTCTTCATTATCAATTTAAATTACTATTGCTTTTACAAGCTATCTCCCCTTACTCCATTTGCGTATACAGAAACATATTCAGTTTTCTGTTTCTTATAAGAAAACATTTCTTTTGTATATAAGTTGTTTTTTTAATCCACGCTCTTTTCTTTTCTTTATTAAAAGTTTTTCTGTTTTGCTCATTTTCATTATTTCCCCAGTTAACCTACACCCAACTTTTATTTTAAAGATAGAGGTATTACTACACCAGTTTCAGTCGTGGGATTAGCACTGGTCCATTCTCAGATTTGATAAATTTTCTGTATTCTATATTTTTATTTTATTGAATTATTAATTTAATTTTAACAGCTAGGAATTAAACTAAACATACATATTAGTACTTATTTAAAATTTTGTAATAAATTTTTGAATTTAAAACTTATATTTTACCTTCATAAATCATATTATGATTAAACTACATTTATCTTTAATTTAATGTTATATAATTAAAGTGTAAATATCTAAAAATTATAAGAATATTAAATTATATTGTTCGTATTATTTTACTTGATTATTTTACTAAAATAGATGTTTCGATTACTTTATTCAATATATGAAATTAAGAGATATTTTTCATTTTATTCAATACTACTCCTTTATTTAGATGACTACAAAAAGTATTGGTAACAAATTTAGATTTTGAAAACATAATCAATATGTTTAGTTTATTAAAATAAACTTCTAATAAATATGCTCTTAACGTTCGGAATCCGGATGGACATGGTTGAGTGCTTGATAGGTGGGTCCCCCATGAAAGACTTTGTATCCAATTCAGTCTTCATTTGCCACTTAGTCATGAGTTCGATGCATGAGACTTGCTTTATGTGTTTTACATCTCCTATGTGATTTGCGAGCTATTGCACAATAAGCAAGTAACCACAAAGTGCTCACTCAAAAAACAGAGATTGTGGGTCTATCTGGATTCAAAAATAATTCTCTTAACGAGAGTGTCAAGTTAATATTAATCAAGTAAAATGAAAGAAAAGAGGTAACTTTTCTTATATTATAGCACAAAAAGATAATATATATATACATACATATATATATATATATATATATATATATATATATATATATATATGCTAGTTTAAGGTACAAGCATTGCATGTGTACCTCAAGTCAAATCATCAATCAATATAAAATACATAAGAGATGAATATTAGTGTGCACGTTTTGCGCCTGATCAAAATGTGTACTTCATTTGACAACAAACACTAAAAAATCAGACATATTTAGATACAAACTTTGTTGTTAAATCAGAGGCGGATCTAGAATTTAAAGGTTATGGGTTCCCAACTTATAATTTTTACCACTAGATTAATAACACACTTTGTTTATGGGTTCCCAACTTATAATTCTTATATATTTACTAATTTTTTCAATATAAATTCAAGAATCGGACGAAAGTTATGGGTTCTCGGGAACCCGCAGCTTTAGCTGTGTATCCACCCCTGTGTTAAACTATAACTAAATTGCTGATAGCTAATTTCTTTTTTAATTCGATACTAATCTGCCACCTAATAAGATTAGTGGTAATTTTTGCTTTTTAACTTCCATCGATAATTTGTGTTCATTTGTTATGAAAGAACTTAATGTATAAAGAAATATGTTAGCATTACTGATATATCCTAGTTTGTTATAAATATATTTACATTATAGTAAATGTCTATCAAGATCTAGTTAATATCTATCAGGATTTGAAGTATCTGTCTTTTAGTGGGAGACTAAGAGTAAATTTTCCTATAAATAGAAGGGTTTTCTTCGGGTTCAAGTCCCATCGATTTATCGCCTAAGACACCTTTATATAGATAAGACATTGAGTTTGAATCTCAATGCACTATATTGATGATATTATGATGGCTTAGGCAAAATAATGGGTATATGGTGAAAAGTCGTGAAATCTAACCCATTGAATATGCTCCATTCTCTAAAGTGAATCTGGTAGCAATACATAATATGCCTGAGAGAAGACAAGTGATGAGATTTTCACACACTTATTATGATTATAATTAAAGATATGTTGGAGAAAAGTTCTCTTCATTATATGCACACCTCAATTTTCTCTTAAATTAGCAATATTTTTAAAGAGGTTATCAGCTATCATAATTTGATAGGCTTAACGCACGATTATATTTCACTCCTGTGAATGAAAATTTTGATTATTATAACAAGATGCATTCCCTGGGGTGAATGTAATAATATTTAGTAAAGCTTATTAATATAAATGTGAACTTGATTGTGATTGTACACACAGCTCACCTCCGAAAGAATAGAATAACTGAGAAGAGTTATTTTAAAATCTACTTCTGAAGTAGTAAATCTGAACTTTATTAATGTAATAGTAAATTTGAAATTTACTAAAGTAAAAGGTACATGTCATGGTAAACTTGGAGTTTGCTAAAATAAAAGCTCATAAATTGTCGTGAACAATTGATACATCTCAAAGATGTGCATACTGAGTATTGAGCATATATTAAAGAATTAGAAAATTCTTTATTACTTTTAGTGTTTCTTGTTCACATGATAAGTTGGTTGGACCAACTAATTTTGAGATTGAATCTCTTAAAATCTGAAAAGTATAAAAGGTGATTAAGAGCCCGTTCACCTATCATGTAATATCTTGAAAAGATGCATCAATAAGATGATCATATGTATATTCATTGTCAACCTGCAGTTTGACATTCATAAAGTTGCTTGCTCAATAAAATTGAGTGAAGAACATAATAGTCAGATTGTGTAATCAAGATAATCTATTTTGATGATGATAATTTGACATTGAATGTCTTCGATAAATAGCTAAACCATTGTTAATGAGAACAAAATTTCATGTATTGATCCGAAATATGATATGTTGCATATAATAACACTTGTATGCATTAGATCAATAAATTATGACTATTTCTTTCCTCTCAATTGGATTAAGATCACGAACCAATTATTCCATCTAATAGTTGATGTGCGGTATACAATTAATGAATATACCATGATGCACAAAGATGGATTCCTCAAATAAGATGAAGGATGTATGTTAGTTTTCCTAACATAAGGGGAGATTATGAGCAACTAAGAAATATGTTACGAATTATCATCAGATCCTCATTCAAAAGATAATTCAAGTCAAATACTGAAAGCATCTCATATTTAAACTGCAAGTGCTCCTATTTTGTGTCCCTAAAGGACAAAGTCTATGCATGCGTGAAGCATGGTAAACCAATCGGTTCCAAATAAAATCATCCTTGAAAAGGATAAGGAGCAAATAATCATAATAAGAAGATAATGTGCTCTTGAGAGCCTACGACATAACACTTCATGAAACCTTATGAGAGGTTCAGGTACCTGGAAATAAAGAAGTAATGACATCTAAAAATATTATGTCGCATTGTGAACCGATACAAAATAAAAAAATCATCGATGATATCTTTGATACAATATTGGCGCAATATTGTAAAAAATTATGAGGATCTGAATTCTACGTTAATTTAAGCATGTTGACGTATAAATATTTATCAAGTGACATGAAAGGATGCATCTTGGTAAGCGTAAAATTTATTTGATTTGCAGGCCAGACACTTGAAGATGTCACACATGAAATGTTTAAATTGTCACTTGACAAAATTTATATGAAAACTTCTTTAAGGATTCAAAATATAAAAGTTTCTGGGAAACTTATTGATAATTCTTTATTGTATAAGCTTATAGCGTGAAAATTGTTGAAATTCTTGTAGAGTTTTCAAAGCAATAGATTATTTGCTGAAATGAGAAATATTCTGAATTAGATTAGTTATGAAGTACCATATATTAGTGCAAGTGGTGCAATCATGTATCTTGTAAATACTACAAGACCTGATATGGCCTTTTCAGTCAATTTGTTAGCAAAGTATATTTCTGCTCCTACTAGGAAACATCAGAATAGGATAAACACATGAGCTTGTTTTATTCTAAAGATTGCAGTTCTGATCTTGTTGATCTCAATTTTAAACATGCAATGTGTTCACATAAGGGGACACTGTCATATCTTGGAGATATACAAAGTAGTCTATCATAGCCACTTCATCAAATCATGCTGAGATAATAGCTATTCATGAAGCAAACCGAGAATGTGTATGGTTGAGATCTATGATACATCTCATTCGAGAAAAATATAGTGTGAAATATGATAATGTACCCATAATTTTATACGGAGATAATGCAACATGCATAGCACAACTTAAGGGAGGATTCATAAAAGGAGATAGAACGAAGCACACTTCATCAAAGCTTTTCTACATACATAAGCTAAAAAGAATAGTGATATTAACGTGCAACTGATTCGTTCAAGTGACAATGTGGCTGATTTATTCACCAAGTCTCCTTCAATGGCAACTTTCAAGAAGATGATGCACAAGAACAGGATGCAAAGGCTCAAGGGTGTTCTCATTAGGGGGAGTTAATACGTGTTGTACTCTTTTTTCCTTACGAGGTTTTGTCCCACTTGATTTTCCTTGTAAGGTTTTTAATGAGGCAGCCTATATGCGTATTGTTAGAGATGTGTAATCTTTTTCCTTCACTAGATTTTTTTCCTACTGAGTTATTTCTAGTAAGGTTTTAACGAAGCACATTATCTATCAATTAGACATTCAAAGGGGACTATTATAAATGTATTTATATTATAGTGAATGTCTATCAGGATCTATCAAGATCTAGTTGATATCTATTAGGATTTAAAGTATCTGTCTTTTAGTGGAAAACTAAGAGTAAATTTCTCTATAAATAGAAGGGTTTTCTTCATTGTAAATCAACCCATCAAGAATCATCAAAAGAAATAATAATCACTCTCTCTTCTCTCTCTACTCTTCTTCTTTATTCTTTGTTGTTTTATAACATATTTATTATTGTTCTTATACACTCTACAAAACCATTTCTTTAATGCCTTTCTCTAGCAACTTTTAGGTTTAAATAGATAATTACGTGGAATGACACATCTAGATATCTAAGAGTACTTGTAAAAGTTGTAGGTCTCTTTAATTTTACCTTATACCCAATTCGAACTTTTGCAATAGTTTTTAATAAAACAACACTTGATAGTTTTCAATATTTTTTTAATTAATTTTTTTTTATCTATTTGAAAAAGAAAGTTTAGTCCTTTTCATAAAATAGCATATGAAAGTCTGAATCTTTTAGCTTTTAACATAGAATTACAACTTTTCCATTATGAATGCAACTTAATATATTTTTTTAAGTTATACAACCAATGAAACTAAAATTAATGAATTTAATACCTAAAAAAATAAATAAAGAAAGGCATAAAGGATGATGGTTATAGTTTATGAATTCAAAAAAAAAAAAACTTGATTCAAAATCAAAATAAGAAGAAATTGTAGAAATAGAAGAAGTCGCCTGTTTATAGAATTTTTTTTCCTAAACTTACTTTTTGCAATGATTTTATTATTAATCACTATGCTAGATGATTTTACTAACTGGATTAAATTGAACTACAAAATCCTTATTGAGCAACAATCACACAATCGATCATATCATGAAGACAAACCCACAACCCTGTCTAAGTAGCTTAAGCAGTACCAACACCTCACACCTAATTGGAATAGCTACCACTACATGCAGCAAAAACTTATGACTTACTATCATTCACCAAATTATATGGTTGAAAGCAGTGTTCTACTTTAACCGTTTGAATTAACGTATGACCAAGGAATGTTATTAGCGGCTGGACTAGTCAAAAGGGAAAGGAATAGGGGCCAGAGCAACACTTTTATCATACATGAATTTTTTTCTCCGAATCTCATATTCCTTGACTCACACACACCAAAATTCTGACAACAAAAAAAGATAATAGGGCTATCATAAAAATTAGGTCATAGGGTCTTTATTGCTTATATCTTACATTTAAATCCTGCTGAATGCATTAATACCTTGTCATCATGTCTTAGACTAATGTGAGTATCTTTTAGCACGGACAAATTGGACCTTTGTCTTTCTATAGCCATACCTTCATAATTATTGAGCACCAAAAAGAGAGATAGACTTCCCATATTACCATGTTCAGACATCAAATTGACAAAATACTCCATAAAAATAAAAGAACTTATATAATTAAATGAATGTCAACAATAACATGATATATTTACAAAAATCTCAACTTCTTTCTGACAAATTAAATCCTTCGGCCATCAAATTGGCTGCGCTCCACTCTAAATAAGTAACCATCATTGCCACCAACGTTACCAACATTACTTTTTAGAAGAAAGTCATAGATAGTACACTTCCATGCTTACAAAAATATAAAATAGATTTTTAGGGAGATCATTATTTAACAGAGATGAAGAATACACGGTGTTCTTTATATGATTAATTACAAAAGACAAAGATGAAGAATACGCTATTTTTTTATATGATTAACTACAAAATACAAACGTACATGAAGAGTTACATAAATTTCTTATGACAAGTAAGGAAGATAAATAAACATAATAATTAAAATCTAAATGATTAAGATTAAGACCTTCATCAAATATATATTTACAAAATTAAATTTATGTCCACATAAAGAAATTACAAATAAAAAATGCCTTTAACAGAAAACAAAAATATAAAATAAAACCTATCTACATAAGGAGTACCCATTGATTTTCTCCTTTCAGTTGCATCCTACGAGAATTGGTTGTAAATTTTTTTTGATAATATATTGGTTAGGGGTACCCGTTGATTAAATATATATAAAAGAAGGCTCATCAAAGCAAGTGACAATTCAAAAGCTCAAGCATCCTTCCACATGAATCATTAAATAGAAGTACGTGTCGCAACTTGTTATGTTAATAGCAATATCATTCTTTCAACAGGTGATGAAAATCAACTTGATCTCCTTCTACGCAAGAGAATTACACAATAATAATGTATTTAAATTATATTACTCTATAAAATTATACACCCAATTGAAAAATATTATGGTTTGTATGAAGTATATATGGAGTAGGTATAAAAGTAAAGTTTAGAAAACCTTGTTCTGCACGAGTAAAACTTACCATATATTTAGAGTTTTATTTATCATATATTTAGGAGTTTTACTTCTTGTATATTTAGGATATCAAAACTTTCCATATGTTAATATAATTAATATTTAGTATTATAATAATTTGAGAAAAATAGTAAAAAGACGATTTTGTCTAAAATAAAATTTTTTAATGATGGGCAAAAAGTTCAAATCACTTTTCTAAGGGTTTTCACACTTTTCTAAAATATATATATAT
>NC_061120.1:175828801-175868718 GCF_002878395.1 Capsicum annuum | reverse complement strand
CTGAGACACACCCGAACTTTAGGAGGGTCCTATTACCCCCTAGACTAATTAAAATTATATTTTTGACAATCTTAGAGCCTACGTGGCACATACGTAGCACACACGTGTGCCTATGTGGACCCTTCAGTGTGTTGTGCCACGTAGACACTAAGGTTATCAAAAATACAGTTTTAATTAGTCCGGGGGTAATAGGACCCTCCTAAAGTTCGGGTGTATCTCTGCCTTTTCACGTATAGTTCAAGATGATAATAGAGTATTTTCTCATCAAAGTCATATATGTCTAAACTCTAGAAAATAAAATACACTGTCTCCATTTTTAAATAACTGCTTTTTTTTGTCTACTGATTTCATTCTTAAATAAGTTTGTTCAATTTTTCAAGAATAAATTTGTCTAGTTCTTTCAAATTTACACTTGTTTAGGTAAAATATAATCAATGTCAATTTGAAAACAGATGTATTCAATTAGGAATAAATTGATAAAATTATCTTTTATTTACTACTTTCTTCTTCGTCCCATTTTAATTGATCATCTTGCTAAAAATACAATTTCAATATCCATTTTTATGCCCAATGAATATTATAAATATATGTAAAGGATAAAATAGTACAATTTATCATTCAATTTATGATTTCTTAGTCACTTGTGTAAAATAGAATGTGTCCAACTAAAATGAGATGAGGAAATAGAAGTTAGTAAACTGTTAAAGGGTATACCCAACGGAAAATGACCACTTATTTATAAGGAAAAATGACATAAATAGCAGTTAGGATGAAATTACTGATACGAAAATGACATTGAATTTTAATTTCAGTTTCTAGGACTTTGTTGACAGCTTTATACAATACTGATACGAATTTGATATATATCTTAGATATGTATCCGATACAATAAAGATATAATTTTTATGTGCATCTTATACATGTATATATTTATTTCATACAATAATGATACAAATTCTATGCATATCATATTGAAAATACATATTCTATATAAGAATAATACAATTTTTACCCATAAATTCGTTGCTTTATTTATTTTTTTACGAACTGTATTAGTATGACATATGAACTATATCAATATGGTATATGAATTGTATTTGAACTACCTGAGTCAAAATGACCTAAATTATTAAATCACCATAGTATAAAATTTATTTGAACCAACGGATCATAAATATACGATGATCCAACATGGAACAATTATTTTGAAACTAGCAATTACCAATAGCAAAGTGATTACTGAAAACTAATAAGTTCCTTCTTCTAGAATTACCACAGTGAAAATTATTATTATTATTATTATTATTATTATTATTATTATTATTATTATGCTCACGTTCATTTGTTCCACCACATTTCAAATTTAATTGTAGATATTGTAAGCTGTGCTTAATGATATACAAATCAGTGTACATATTAAAAATATATAATTTGTATGTTAAGATTAATCAATAACCCATTTTAATTAATTTGATTTAATTTTGTCCTATTCAAATTTAATCCATTTTGTCCATTTTCCATTACAAATATTGTGTTCGTCTCCTTTACGAGCTTTCTCTTCTTCTCTATTTGCCTATTTAAAAAAAAAAAAGACATCTTTTTCAACATTTGTCCCTTTCTATCCATTCTTCTTTTCTCTTTTATCAAAAAATAAAAAAAATTATCCCTTATTTCTCCACTGTAGGGGAATGTGAATAGTATGTGGAGCTACCTGTTGCATCAAGGAAACTGTTAGAGAGGTGTTGGGTGTCTCGAGGGGTCGATCTGACCAGCTTAGAGGGGACTGGTGGTGGAATGGAGAAGTTAAAAAGAAGGCAGAGAGAAAGAAAGCGTCTTACGCTAAGTTAGTTGAAAGTAAGAATGAAGAGGAGCAGCGGGTGAACAGGGAGAAGTACAAGTTAGCTAGGAAAGAGACTAAGTTAGCAGTTTCGACGGCTAAGACGGCAACGTTTCAAAGCTTGTATGCGAGACTAGAGGAGAGAGGCAGGAAAAAGAGGCTGTATAGGATTGCTAAGGCTGGGGAGCGTAAGGGTTGTGATCTTAACCAAGTGAAGTGTATTAAGGGGGAGGAAGACAGAGTATCGATGGAGGATGTTCACATTAAAAGAAGATGACGGTCGTATTTTCATAGACTTTTAAACGACGAGGGGGACAAAGACATTGTGTTAGAGGAGTTGGAGCACGCAGAGAAGTGTTTGTGATTTTGGCTATTGTCGATGTTTTAACGTGGAGGAGGTTAGAGAGGCTATTCGCAAGATGCGAAGGGATAGGGCGACGGGGCCTAATGAGATTCCAATGGATTTTTAGAAGTTTATTATTATTATTATTATTTATTATTTATTTATTGTTTTAAAAAATTAAATAGTTATCCTAACCCAACTACCCTACCCTATCTGTATCTCAACTTCCCTCAACCTCTCCCCCATCAGTATATAATTCCCCAGCTTCCTAAGAAATACGGACATTCTACTTACAGAGACTGCATTAGACAAAAAAATAGAGAGAAAAACAGACAACGAGAAAAATTAGAAAAAGGCAGAGGGTGAACATCAAAGAGTAAAAAAAAAGTGAAATCCTTTTGAAGCAAAGGAATTGAGTGTCGAAATAAATTTCTATTCGAGTTTTCGGTGACGACATTCTTGCTTCTATATTCAGTTAGTTCATCAAATAGGTTCTTATTTAAAACCCTGCTTATTTATTTTGTTATAATTATGTCACCGAAACATGAACGAAGTTATTTAGATGATTTCATGTTCCACTTGGTGTGTAAAGATTGATTGTCTATTAAAAGTTCAATTTTACCTCTACTCTAATCTATCTAGTGTTATTTGGTAGTTGTCGAGCTTGAAGTTGGTCCATTTTGCGCGACAACAAATACGTACAAGTTGGGAAAGTGGTAATGTTTCATATCATTTTAGAATAAGGACTCTAATCATCTATGAAATGTCTATTAATGTTGGGAGTAACAACTTTACATGAGGTTGAACATGCTAAACTTAGTTATATTAGGAGTGTAAGTATGACTGTTATTTTTTTTTTCTTTTCCTTGGTCACATGCAGTTTGTTTGTTTTAATATTTGTAGTGTATTCTAGTTTGTTTTATTATTAATTTTTTCTGTGTAATCCTAAAATTTAAGCATTTCAAAGTCATGAAAATCAGTGGCTTGGCTTTAGTTTCCATGTATATATATTGAGTTGACAGGAACTAAGAATTTAGTGGTTAAAGAAGTATCTCAACATGAATCATTCTTTAGTCATTAATGTGTTAATTAACATGATGACTACTACTTTAGATATTTTCTTTTATTTCTTTTATTTTTTTAAGAAATAGATTACTATTAGACTTTTATTTCCCTTTAATGATTTATCCGCTCAATTACATGAATTTTCTTGCATATTATTATTCGTAATTATCATGTAGTCGTGCGAGGAGGATGAACATAAGTTTTTATTTTTTTTAAAAAAATTAAGTTTTAACATAGAAAGAATATTTGTTTTGATAACTTAAAGGAGTTGGCCCAGCGAAATGTCTTTTAGGTAATTTTTGAACTGAGACTAAGTTCAAGGCCTAATAAAAAATGAATAAGACAGATTATAAATTTATTCAAAACCTATCATAACTGATAAAAAGAAAGAGAGGAAAATCCATTTGTGAGGGAGTGAGGCAAGTTGCGGACTAAACTAAGATTTGTTGCAAATTTTAAAAGATAAAAGGGTGAAGAGAGTAAAAATGAATAGGACAAGATTGTCTCGAGTTATAAGAGATGAATAAGTACCTTTGACGCTAGACAAGTTTTAGGCACGTTTAATATATTTGTTTCGATTTAAAATGCGGCATACGCATCTTTCTGAGACATTTTAAAATAATTCGAGAATGCAATGTTGCACCTCAATATAGATTGTCCTAAAATTAACTTTCACTGAATTAATACAAGAGATATAGATAGATATTAGACATTAAAAGTGAGTGAATCAAGGCCATCAACATAATTTATCAAAAATAGTTTATGTCAAGATAAGTCAATAAAAGCGACTGTGCTAGAACCACGATACTCGGGGTGTGCCTCACACCTTCCTCTCGATTAACAAAATTCCTTACCCGGTCATCTATTTTCACAGACCAATAAAAGAGTCATTTTCTTTTGATTAGGGATTCAAAAAGGTGACTTGAAACACCATAACTCAATTTCAAGTGGCGACTCTGAAAATGATAAAAATAGTCCCTATTCAAAACTGTCACTTTAATTGGAAAAATCCTTCGACCGTTAACTCCTACGGGTGAAAAAAGGGTGTGACATCTCTGGTGACTTTGCTGGGGAATAATAAGAATTCGAGCTTTTAATCTTGACTTATACTTGCTTTAGTTATTGTTGATATTGTGTTTATTGGCCTTATGTGCTACTTGTCGCTCTTTTACTGCTTTAATATTGTTGAACTATTTTATAAATTGTCTTTTCTTGTGTCCTCTGAGTCTCTAAAATAGGATTGAAGGAATGCAACATATGCATCCTACTTTATTTTTGAGATAGCCAGAGTGTCAAGGTACCTGGTGAAGGATTATTAGTCACACATGTTAGGAGGGGTTCAGATTGACAACGAAGGCGGAGTAGCACTGCTACCGAACAAGTTGTCCCTCCCCGACTCGAGTATCCGCTCGAGTAAGCCAGTCTAGACACCTATCCCTATTAGGCCAAACTTAGAAGATTAGAAAACTCAAAATCTGGTTATCCCTATTAGGTTTCGCTTTATTTGCATCATGTGTATTTAAGGTAGCAGGACGCAGCATAGGGGCCGGGTCTGTTTAGGACAGGTGTCCCTCCTTTGACCAACATGTGCATCCTACGTTCTCTTTGAAATTTATTTGAAAGGTCATTTGATTCTTGACCGACTTTTAGGTAACTTTGTAAAAAATACAAGAGAGTATATTGTCCTCAAATTTAATAAATCATTTTTCAAAGAATTTAAAAATATACACAATTTTTTTTTAAAGATCTTCATGAACTACAAGGGCCTGATTCTCACATCTTAGTGGGATACATAGGAAGTCCTTCTCAGGATACGACCTTATCTTTTGAAAAGTTATTCATAGATTTATTGGGGAATATTTTTAAAATATGATTACTTTTATATTTATTTTTCTAATTCTCAAGTTCAATTTTTATATATATCTTAATAGCCCTAAATCTTTAGGGATCATGAGGCTAAGTTTTTACAAAATAAAAAATATATATAAATCTTAACATCCCTGAACCTTTAGTAGTCTTGAGGCTTAGTTTTGTATGACATATATTTCAAGAACTACGCACACTTGATTCTCATCTTAATGAGATACGTTGGCAGTTCTTCATGGATTCGGTGATTTTAAAGAAAGAAAAAAACTATTTTTGTTTCCTTCTAAATAAATAAAAAAGAAAGTTTTTTATCTGTGTATAAAAATAAATTTATTTATTTTTGAAAATAAAAAATATATTTTTATCATTATTATTAAATTCAAAAAATAAAAAATAAAAAAAATCTTTCTCATTTCTCAAATTATAAGAAAAATGTGTTTCTTCATATATCCAGCTTCAAGAACTACACACACCTAATTCTTATCTTAATGAGATACGTAGGCGCCCTTCTAGGGTTTGGTGATCTTTTCTAAAAAAAGAAAAAAGAAAAGAGTTTTTGAAAATAGTGTTGCATTCTAACGCCTTTGTTATTTCTTAAACAGTTAGTTTAAGGTGGTTGGTTTGTGGCATTTTGGCTGGTCCTTTATATTACATCAAGTCTAGGGAAGAGAGTCATGTCCAGCAAGAATATAGAGAGAACATCATAGATCAGACAAGCAGTCAGGAAAATGAGATTTTAAAGCAAGAAATTATAAGTATGAGGCAACAAATGAGAGAAATGTATCGAGCTTGGGCCAGTGGGCTGCCTCCTCCTTCATTTTCCACTCTTAACCCTACAAATACCTTGAGTTTTTCACCAAAATTGTAAGGTCAGTTTTCTGCTGTTGGTTATGCTCCACAACATGCCTCAGAAGCTACTCCAAGCCAAAAGAATCCCAATGTTTCCATCACTTATTCCCTAGATCTTCAGTATAAATATACCACATTGATAGCACCACCTATAGCCTCTTTTTCTGTTACTCAACCCTCCACTGAGGCTTCCATCTTAGCTTTTCATCCGATAATTGTGCTTTCCCAATCTACTAGTGAGTCAATGTTTAATATTCTTAAAGATCACTATTATACTCCTGATCCCACATCTATGTTAATTGGACCACCAAAATTTCTTACTAAGAAGTCTGACATGACAAAAGAGCAAAAGAAAATGGATAGGAAAATGAACAGCATAGAAAAGGCTATGAAAAATTCTCAGGGAATTACAAATTATGAAGATGTGACATATAAAGACTGGGGCATGTCTTCAAGTTTTAACCTTCCCCCAAGCCTTGAGATATCAAAATTTAAGGAACATGATGGGTACGAGAATTCTGTAAAACACTTGGGACGATATTGCCATCAATTGAGAGGGATAGAAGAAAAAAAAGAAAATGTACCTATTGTCATTACAGAGGCAAAGCAGAGCTCAAGAGGTCCAACTCGGCAATATTATCAGTCTCAATCCCGAGCTTGCACATCAAATCCACATGCTCACCTGCAACAAGGTTCCTCTTTACAAAATCCAAGATATTTCGTTCCACTTCTTTAGTATCCTTTGAACAATGCATAATTTATGCTCATCCATTTTCTTATCCACAATGGCATGTACCAGTTCCCCAAAATCATCCACAACCCCTACATATTTATCAAGAAACTTCTAAGTCAAAGTTTCAATCGAGGCCGGAGTTTGAAAAGAGGAGAAAGTAAAAGGATAATTTACACCAATTAAGGAGTCGTATGCCAGTTTATTTCAGAGATTGATAAAGTTAGGCATAATCACTCCTCTCCATGAGTGTACTCCTGATCCATATTTAAGAAATTTTGATCCTCATATACGATGTGCATATCATTCTGATATTCGTGATCACAGTATTGAGGATTGTCATGCTTTGAAAAAAGAAATAAAAAGAATGATTCAAGAAAAAATAATTCTAGCGCAAAATATTGACACTACGAGTGTCACACGGAATCCTTCACCAATACATGATAATGCACAATATGTGAAAAATAATAAGTTCAGCATGGGGGTCCCTAATTTATTTTTTGAAGGAAATGTGTTAGACAGTGGTAAAAGTTCTAGTCATGCTGATATGCAAACTAGTGGCTAAGATGTCAAGCTCAACAATTGGAAAATCAATCCTTTCCTTACTCAAAAGGATTGTTGGTAGTTTGTTTTATTTTTTTCTATTTTTTGAATTATTTCAGAATTGTAGTTCAGAATCTATCTTATTTTATCTATCTGTTGTTTTCGTTTAAACCCTTTTATCTTTTCTTTTAATGAAATATGGTGTCCTTGTTGTTTTGTCTTATTTTTAAGTTGTTGTTTGTCTTCTTTACACAATACATTTTATGTTGATTCTAGTGTTATGACATGCCTGTGAATTTTTCAACCGGATCTTAAAATCCAGCTTAATCATAAAACATTGAATCAAAGACCTAAAGTTAGAAAAAGAGAGCATTTAAGAAAATAGGTAGAGTGTTGAGGTATTTGGTGATCAAGTTGAAGCCTTCTTTAAAAATCAAGGCAATTACATTGAGAATCACAAACTTGGTCATCAATTGAAAAACATATCTCAATTGAGTCAGGTAGTGGACGCACAATCCTGTATCAAGAGAAACAAAAAGAAAATCTGCTCCACGGAAGCATGAATCGTTCGATGTGAGGAATTTACAACAAAGATGGAGAAGTATGCTTGACAAGTGTAGAAAAAGAAACAAAACACATGCTCAGTTCAAGTTAGTGCTATAAAAAATGTCACGAATGATCTTCATCTTTCACTTTCATATTGCATGATATGTACTTGCATTTTCAAGGATTGATATGAAGAAGGCATTTCATTTTCCTATCCAAACATTGTGTCATCCTTTGTTTACCGTGTTTGAGCTTGAGTTCTATTTTCTTTCATACCCCTCTTTTGGAATCAAAATTCAAGAAAAAAGTTTGAGTAAAGAATAAAGTAAAAAAATGTCAAAAAGAAAGAAAAATGATAAGTGCCAAGAAAAATAGAGTCTAAAAAAAAATTTCAAAGAGAAAAAGAATCAATATAAAAAATAAAAGAAATTAGAATCAAGTAGAAGAACAAGTTTTCTGAACTATTTGACCTGATTCTTACTATGACAAGATACGTAGGCAGCCCTACTCTGGGGTTAGGTCCAACCAAAAGAAAATTTAAATTACCCAAAATGAAATGATACTGGGACAAAAGTTTATTTTCTTAAAAGAGTCAATTCCAAAAGTTGTACGCTTCACCCAATGTTATGTAAATTTTTTAGCCTCATGCCACCCTTTTTTTCTAACTCTTTCCAAAAGCCAAGTTTCAATCAAGAAAAACCTTCAGATCAATCTTTGAGAATGTCAAAGCTAAACATGTCATGGGTGCATGATATTTCATATTTTGGGTGTTATTTTTCTTATATATATATAAAGAATGAAAATGAGAGAGTTTGATAGGTGAAAACCCTCACGTGCACCGTAAGACGATGGTGAGTTGAGAGAAATAAATGAGAGAGTCTTATTGGTAAAAACTCTCACGAGCACTGTAAGACGATTGTGATTTGAAAAAGTGAGAATAAGAGAGTGTCATTGGTGAAAATCATCACAAACACCATAGGACAATGGTGAGTTGAGAGAAAGAAAATGAGAAAGGCTTGTTGGTAAAAACCCTTCAAGATGTCACTAGCTGAATAGGATCTACAAGTGCAATTGACCTAAGGAACAAGTCAGTTTTATGGACATTAACTCAACAACAATTGGTGGAAAGTTTGGATGAAAAGATCAGGCAGCTTAATCCAAAAATGTATGGCATAATCATTAGAGTTAACTGTCATTTTTAAATGAATTTTTTTGTTTCTTTATTTCAAATGGGGACATTCATTTTCCTTTTATTTCTTCTTTATATCTTTGTTTTCTTGAGTCGGTTATTCAAAATAAATCATCATTGTCATTTTTCTCGTGTCTTTGTGTCGAGTCCATGTCATAACAAGTGAGAAAAGATTTCAAAACTGGCTACCAGCTTCTTCAATTACACAAAGCAAGAAAAAAGCCAACACGTGAAAGAGACATGATTATGAGCTGAAATAAGGCATGTAGAAAGTTTTTTCAATAGACAAGACTAGGAACTCATAAAAACAAGGTTAAATGTGACAAGGGCAAGAGTGATTTCCACGGAAGCTAAAGCCACAAACCATCCACCATGTTCTTAAACTCACTAGTATTCTTTGATAAAACAGGAAACAGAACATAAATATCAAGGGCTGCAATGCCTCATTTCCACAAATGCAGAAAGCAATGTTGTTGCATAAGTTCGATAATCAAATTATGGTAAAAATTCATCATTCTATATCCCTCAGAGGCATACTTGTTTGTATAGGTATTTCAGTTTTCAACTGATAGGTGATATATTTCTTAAATTGAATCTTGATTCCTAGAAGATGTACCTTTTAGTCGAGTCATTCCTTTTGATTCCTATAAGACTACTTTTTAGTCAGGTAATTCCCATTGTTCCTATAAGATGTACCTTTTAGTCGAGTCATTCCCTTTGATTCCTATAAGATGTACCTTTTAGTCGAGTCATTTCCATTAATTTCTATAAGACGTACCTTTTGGTCGAGTCATTCCCATTGATTCCTATAAGATATACCTTTTAGTCGATTCATTCCCATTGATTCCTATAAGACGTACCTTTTAGTCGATTCATTCCCATTTATTCCTATAAGACATACCTTTTAGTCGATTCATTCCCTTTAACTCCTATAAGACATACCTTTTAGTCGAGTAATTCCCATTAATTCCTATAAGATGTACCTTTTAGTTGAGTTATTACCCTTGATTCCTATAAGACGTACCTTTTAGTCGAGTCATTCCCATTGATTCCTATAGGACGTACCTTTTAGTCGAGTCATTCCCATTGATTCCTATAAGATGTACCTTTTAGTTGAGTAATTTCCCTTGATTCCTATAATACGTACCTTTTAGTCGAGTCATTCCCCTTGATTCCTATAAAATGTACCTTTTAGTCGAGTCATTTACCTTGATTCCTATAAGATGTACCTTTTAGTCGAATCATTTCCATTGATTCCTATACGACATACCTTTTAGTCGAGTTATTCTCCTTGATTCCTATAAGACGTACCTTTTAGTCGAGTCATTTCCTTTGATTCTTATAATACATACCTTTTAGTCGAGTCATTCCCCTTGATTCCTAGAAGACGTACCTTTTACTTGAGTCATCCCCCTTGATTCTATAAAATGTACCTTTTAGTTGAGTCATTCTCCTTGATTCCTATAAGATATACCTTTTAGTCTAGTCATTCCCCTTGATTTCTAGAATATGTAGATGTAATTTCTATTTGAATCATTTTATTTAACCCCTAGGAGACGCACTTCCTTGTCTGGGTATTTTGAGTTTTATGTGTTAGGAGATGCATTTCCTAATTTTGGTCATTAGTTTTACTCTGAAGAGACGCATTTGTAACACCCCCCATTTTGGGCTAGAATAAAAACCGTCTTATCTACGTGTAAATGTTCCAAAAGCCATAAATCCTATGCAAATTTGGTATTTTAATCAATTATTTTGTGTGGTAACCTATTTGAGCATGAATTGAGATCATAGAGATCCCCTAACCCAAGGTCAAGTTGAAAACTTTCCTATTGTTCGAGTTTTAGTAAGCGTCAAAACTCACGTCGACTTCAATCGACCATAACTCCTTGTATATGACGAATTGGGTGGCTACTATATATCAAATAAAATCTCTTCGAATTATACTTCCAACGATATCAATTTCGCCTAAATCCGATATCGGAGCAAAAATTTATGCCCATTTTACTCCAGCATGTCAGCCTAGAAAATTGAGTGATGCCATTCGTGATAACTTATCATAAGTGTGACGACTTATCAAAAATGTCATCAGCCTTAGGTAGAATCCAGCCCTCAGTGATGATATTTCTGATACATTATCACAAGTGTGATAACTTATCACGAATGTTGTCAGCCTTAGGCAGAAATCCATCAATTTCAGCCCCCCCCATGATGACATTTGTGATGACTTATCACAAGTCTGACAGCCTATCACAAATGTCGTCAGCCTTAGATTTTAAGCAACTGGGAAGCGGTTTAGTAAGGGTATTTTAGTCTTTTTCCTTCACTTTCCATGACTTATAACCCTCAAAGAGCGTATTATCTTCCATTCTCTTTAGTTAAACATCTCAAAATTCTCTGCACACCTTTAACCACAAGGTTAAGGTTTCAACATAAAAACCTAATTATCTAGAGATTCAACCGTGAGAATTCGATAATTCTTGCATGTTTGAATTCCCCATTAAGAGGGCTATGAGGGACACCCAATAGTTTGTGAATAACCTTTTAGAATTTTTAAAGTCATCCAAAAGCTCTAAGTTTAAGGTATGTGATTTTGAACAAGAACACCTTTTTGTTCTTGTGCCCAAAAGTTACATATTTTCTAAAGTATTTCGTAAATTCATGGAAAATTCCTATCATGTATTATATTGTGAGTTTTATGAAACTATGTCTTACCCAAGCTTGGAGTTGTAATATTATTATGCATATTAATGTTTTAAATTATCAATTTATGGTTTAAGTTGCATAATTCAACGTCTATATCATGTTTTAAGAATTTTAAGTTCTATTGTTGTGAATTGAACCTTATGGTTAAAGCATGAGTTTGAGAATGAGATGTTAGTGATTTTTTAAAAAATATCAAGAAGTGAGTTTTGATTGTAAGTTTAGATAGAAATCCACATTCTTGAGTTTGAAGTAAAGGGGATGCATTTTGGCTCCCATTAAATATATATTGTTGAATTATTTTAAGGTGAATTTCCTAAAGTTTTGAGCGAAGTAAGGGAGTAGTATTTAGCACCAAGTTGGGCGTGATTCCGAGGTCTCATGCCCCTGAACTATGTGACCCCGTAGGTTCTTTATATACCCCAAGTGGGTTAATATAGTGATCACTAAAGTTAAGGTTCTATCTGATGGAAAGGATAGAACAACTCTCCCCAACATGGGTAAGACGTTGGACTCTATTTAGGTCACATGGTTTATGTCGGTTAGAAGAAACTCCCAAAGTAGTCCTCCACTCTATCTAAGATACAAGTATATGTATGTTGAAAGCTATGAGTTCAAGATTTCTAAGGCTCTCAAGTGTCAAAATCTTTAAGTTTCCAAAGAAGTTCCTAGTTTTCTTGAGATTAAAGTGTATGCTCTGAAAGATGTTGTCTTAAGACTTTATCTATCTTACAAATTTGAGAATAAAGAAAGAATGCAGATTTAGAATGAAGTGCAATGACTCACGTGATTTATATTACCTGTTTTCTTATTTATGATTATGATGGTTTTAATTCAAGCTATGTGAGTCATCTATACTAGCATGCATGTTTTCTATAAGGATTTATGATATTGATTATTTAATTGCATAAACCCCCATATACTCAGTACATTCCCAAAGTGATGATCCACATATACGTCTATGTGCTACATTGTCTCATAATGTAGGTACAAGACTTAGTATGCACATTCAGATTCAGTCAGCTCACAGCTTCCAGTCAGCAGGTGATGAATCCTTTTAATTCAAGGGTTTGAGCCATATAGACAGTTTGAGCAGTTCTTTATTTTCCTATTTTAGTCGTATTGGGTTGAGATAGTTGGGAGTCATGACCCGGCTATCTAAAGTCAGTACTAGTAGAGGTTTCATAGACAATCAGTAGAGTTAATGTATTCAGTTTCAGTTTTATTTATGTAAAAGCAGAGTTATAATCTTGTAAAGTTTGGATATGTATTGATCAATTTCAGAAAAGTTTTATATTCTCACTGATTTTATATAGATTTAAGCATTTTATTTAGTTGCTTATGAGTTATGCTAGAAGAAGGGTTAGCTTGGGGTCACTTGTGACCCTAAGCACCGTGTGACGTCTCAAGGCCCAATTTTAAGGCATTTAAACTTGGTATCAGAGTATAGAATTCAAGTGTCCTAGGGTGTCTATGAAGCTGTGTCTAGTAGAGTCTTGCAGAATGGTACGGAGACGTTTGTACTCTTCTTCGAGAGTCTACAAGGCACTTAGGAAATGTCTTTATTCTTTCAAGTCTCAGATCGTGCTATAGAAATGTTCTTTAAGAAACTTATACAGATTCTCATCTTACTCTATCCGAGATATCTCTGCCTTGTTTTCAAGGTATCAAAAACAGTCAAGCTTAAATCTTTACATATAGTGCTTTCTCAGACATCTCCACAGATAGTTATTGGATTGTAAGCGAGGTAGAAAGTATCCCATCAGTTCTTTTGAGTTTTGATGATTGAAGTGCTCTATTCATGATTCAT
Organism: Capsicum annuum; assembly: GCF_002878395.1. Lineage (NCBI taxonomy): Eukaryota > Viridiplantae > Streptophyta > Magnoliopsida > Solanales > Solanaceae > Capsicum > Capsicum annuum. Next base: position 175,855,240 of record NC_061120.1, on the reverse strand, counting down.
TAAAGTCATGCACTAAGCCCAAGTCAGATGTACTTCCAGATTCCTCCTCAGAATCTATAATGTAAAGCTATACTTCCCTATCCATGTATTATTCTTGAGATAGCATGATTAGTAAGTTCCCGTTTCTCCCAAGATAACACTCTTAGATTGTCTAGCAAAAAGCTTCAGAAGTCACACAAAGCGGCTTGAGAATAACATTCTAGTGTGTTATAAGTCTCTCAAGATCAGAGTTATGTCCTCACTCTTATGAGTCATGCAAGTAAGATAGAATAAGATGTGTATTCTTAGATCATTGAATATTGTGTGTCAAGTTTCTATCTCTTGTAACCTTGTTATCATTGTTTTGTTGAAAAATCAAAGTCTAGTGAAGCCGCGTGAGGCCTATTTCGATTCACTAACAACTTGTTGTTTTGTGTTGGTTGAAACTTATAGAGCTACAAAAGAAGTTTAGGTGTATATATAGGTGGATAGTAATGATGTGTAGAAGGAGGATGTGGTAATGGATTGTAAATAATATAGGCCATATGATTATGATCGATTATCGTTATTATGAGGTTCAAGTGGGCTAGTTATTCTTGATGTTTTATTTTATAGCTTCCAAGTGAGAACAGCACTATGTATTAAGTTTTAACGATTGGTGGTCATGAAGGTAGATATGATGATTTCTTAGCTAATAATACTAGTTATAGGGAAGGGATATAATAGGCTTGAACAGTGTATGCAAGAGCATAAGTTTACTTGATTCGTAATCAAGTTTGACATTGTATGTATGATGCAGAAGTACGCCCAAGGTACTATGGGGCTGCATTATTTTTTTAAGGATTATTACATGTTGTGGGGTCGGTAGTACCGATGAAATATTAGGTGGAGAAAGACTAGTTAGATAATGAGTAATGTTCTTGATAGCTAAGTTAAGGAGTTTGATTGAAGAAGTTGAGCCTTCTTAAGTATGAATGTGATTCTCATGGTTTAGAAACATAAGTTTACAAGCGTGTTATTGGTAGACTATAACAGAAGTTGTATGGTCCATCAAAGGTTTGGAGATACCCATGTTAAGCGTTAGAATCTAAGTTTACAATTTTGAAGATTTAGCTAATAGGAATAAGAGTTGAAGCACTAGATGGTGTGCACTCTAACCATGGGGATGCTCATGCATATTCAAATTTAGTAAGTGTTCAAGTGTTATATGATGACTATTGGGGCTATAGAAAGATAGGGTGTAGCTCAGAAGTGAGTATTAGAAGTTGGTTTTACGCTTTCAGGTGTAGTCATTCGGGTTAAGTTCTTTTGTTCATGTACGTTGCTATATCCCAGACTCTAGAGTAAAGTGATTGTAGTTAGACTAGAGTTTATATAGTGGTTCACAGCCTTAGGGTGATGGCTTACATCTAAGGGGGAGATGATAGAACAAGTAACCAAGTCAAGCTTTCAGATTCTAGTAGATGTACCAGTAAGTTGTAGAATAGCTGTGAGAAAGATTAATGCTTGACCCAATCTTATTTCAATATTTTCAGTTGTCCCAATACCTACTCATGCCTTACATTCCATTCCATGATCTTAATTCATGTTCATGCATATGATGGAGAATTATGTACTCTTCTAGTTCCCAGAAATGAGGAGTTCCAGTTCTTTCAAGAGTTGGAATCACATTCCATAAGTTATGAACTTCAAATTCAGGCCATGCAGCTCATGACTCATGTACTTAAGCTTTACAGTATGTTCAGTCCAAGTACTCAAGCAATACTTTTAATGATCAGCAAAATTTGGATTTATATCTTGCATGTCCTCAGATCATACTTTTTTTTATAAGTCCATAAAGCTATATATTCTATTCCTCAAGCCTCAGTTGAGTGTCAAGTTATTCATAAGTTGAGTATCAAGTTATTCATAGTATCCCCTCATATTTTGGGCCATCATGTTCTAACCTTCTATTACCTTTCCTTCGGTTAAGATAGTTAGGATAATCAGTTATCTGGATGGGAGAGAGAGTAAACATTTCTTGTTACTGGAAGATCGTTGTATGCTTATTTTAGCTAAGGCAGTAAAGTGTGAAGTAAGATTGAAGCCAAGTATTTAATACCCGTCATGGTTAGTCGAAGTTTTATATGAGATATTTAGGTAGTTGAAATCTTATGTATGTCTTCTTAGGAGTAGTGCATGGAAGTTGTTCTTGATAGAGGTTTGTAAGTTGTGACAAAGGTATTTTAGGGGAGTGTGTTTAGAAGAGCATATGTGGTTATAGAAGTAAGGCTTGAACATCATGTTTGTATATTTAGATGAATCCCCTGCATATTAGTAAAATGTCTAGTATGAGGTTGAATGTGGTTGTTGGAGTAGTAAAAAGGATTTTCATGAGATGAGAAGTTGTGAAGTACAGGGTGTGTTGAATTACGATTCAGACTAGTAGTATAGTGTTATGTGGTGTACCCTATGATTGTGGGTTAGGCTTGAAGATGGTGAGGGAATTTAGTTCAGTTTAGACATTAGTAGAAGAAAATATCAACGGCCTTGTTAGAATTAGAAGATGAATCAATAAGTATGGTTTTTAAGGTAAAGGATTAGTTGACAGGATATTTTTGAAGTGTGTCTAAGTTTTAAGTAAGGTGTTGCATTGCCTAAAGCCTAGTAAATTCTACCCCAGTCTATGATTCAAAGGTCTATGATTCTAAGCTATGGAATTGTAGCAATATTGTAATCCCTTATTCAGATGTCTTGTTCAGATCTTGACCAAAATTCTTGGCTCCTTCAAATAGTTAGAACTCCCTAGAGGGGTGTTGAAGAAACCCTCCACTTGAGCATGAGTATCTAGTATGATTCAATTTGTATATAGAGCAGTTCAGTTTAACAATCAAGCACATAGATGTCTATGGATTTCTATTTTTTTGAACTAGCCTAGTTTTACTACCTGAAGTTTCATAAGTATGGTAATTCTGAAAAGTTTTGCAATTATGAATTCAGATCAGTATATGTATCAGGCATCAGTTTCAGAATTCGGATATCTAGTCATAATTCAGTTCATAAATATTCACTAAACAATCTTCGTTATCTAAGTATTCCAGATCAGACACTGTGATACCCATTGTGTGATCTTAGCCTTGTTTTCTCATGATTTGTGCCTGCACAAACTATTACCTCACAGTCTATAAGTACGATCGGACCATGAGCACATCAAGCAAATTCTAAACCCTCAGCATGAGTCAGCTCTTCAAAAATAAGTAAAAAGGGCAAGTTAGCTCAGATTCAGACGAAGGTAACAAACTTCCATCATTCAGCCCCTCTATAATCAAAGATTCAGTTAGATAGCTATTCTTATCATGAGTATATGTATTCATCGAAGTATGCCAAAGTTTATAAAGATATAAATTCAGTTTAATAAGTTATTTCAACTGTGTATCCTCAGTTTTCTCTGTATTCTTAACCTAAAAAGCAACATTCGGGGACGAATGATCCCAAGGGGGAGATAATGTAACACCCCGTATTTTGGGCTAGAACAAAAACCGTCTTTTCTATGTGAAGATGTTTCAAAAGCCATAAATCCTATGCAAATTTAGTATGTTCATAAATTATGTAGTGTGGGAACCTATTCGAGCATGAATTGAGATCATAGAGATCCCCTAACTCAAAGTCAAGTTGAAAGCTTTCCTATCGTTCGAGTTTTAGTGAGTGTCGAAACTTGAGTCAACTTCAATCGATCATAACTCTTTGTATATGATGAACTAGGTGGACTTCTATATATCAAATGAAATCTCTTCGAATTATATTTCCAACGATATCAATTTTGCCTAAATCCGATATCGGAGAAAAAAGTTATGTCCATTTTACTCCAGCATGTCAGCCTGGAAAACTGAGTGACGACATTCGTGACAACTTATCACAAGTGTGACGACTTATCACGAATGTCGTCAGCCTTAGGTAGAATCCAGCCCCCAGTGATGATATTTCTGATAAGTTATCACAAGTGTGACGACTTATCACGAATGTTGTCAGCCTTAGGTAGAAATCCATCAATTCCAGCCCCCTTGTGATGACATTTGTGACAACTTATCACAAGTCTGATGGCCTATCACAAATGTCGTCAGCCTTAGATTTTTAGCAACTGGGAAGCAGTTTAGTAAGGGTATTTTGGTCTTTTCCCTTCACTTTTCATGACTTATAACCCTCAAAGAACGTATTATCTTCCATTCTCTTTAGCCAAACATCTCAAAATTCTCTGCACACCTTCAACCACAAGGTTAGGGTTTCAACATAAAAATCCAATTATCTAGAGATTCAACCGTGAGAATTCAATAATTCTTGCATGTTTGAATTTCCCGTTAAGAGGGCTACGAGGGACACCCAATAGTTCGTGAATAAACTTCCGAAATTTTTGAAGTCATCCAAAAGCTCCAAGTTTAAGGTATGTGATTTTGAACAAGAATACCCTTTTATTCTTTTGCCCAAAAGTTACATATTTTCGTAAAGTATTTCATAAATTCATGGAGAATTCCTATCATGTTATTATATTATGAGTTTTATGAAACTATGTCTTACCTAAGCTTTGAGTTGTAATATTACTATGCATATTAATGTTTTAAATTGTCAATTTATGGTTTAATTGCATAATTCAACGTCTATATCATGTTTTGAGAATTTCAAGTTCTATTGTTGTGAATTGAACCTTATGGTTAAAGCCTGAGTTTGAAAATGAGATGTTAGTGATTTTTTAAAGAATATCAAGAAGTGAGTTTTGATTGTAAGTTAAGATAGAACACTACTAGAAAATAGTAAATTTTCGACGACCAGTTTAGTCGGAAAGTGGTCAGAAAATAAAGTATTTCTGACTACTTTTCGACTACTTGATGGTAGTCGGAATATCGCTTGTGCAAAAATATTTTCCGACTGAAGTGGTCGGAAATTTTCGACTACTATAGTCGGAAATGTAGTCGGATATTTAATAAATATTTATTTAATAATTATAAATATTCCGACTACTGTAGTAAAAAATTTAATAAAAAATTATTTAATAATCTTAAATATTTCGACTACTATTGTCTAAAAATTAATAAAGAATTATTTAATAATTTTAATGATTCCGACTACTGTAGTCGAAAAATTAATAAATAAATATTTAATAATCATAATTATTCCGACTACTGTGGTCGGAAATTTAATAAATAATTATTTAATAATTTAATTATTCTAACTACTGTACTCAAAAATTTAATAAATGATTATTTAATAATGTAATTATTCCGACTACTGTAGTCAGAAATTTAATATATAAGTATTTAATAATTATAATTATTCCGACCAATGTAGTCAGAAATTTTATAAATAATTATTTAATAATTTTAATTATTTCGACTACTATAGTCGAAAAATTCTTAAATAACTATTAATTAAATAATTATTATATTGCATTAGTTTACACTGCTTTCAGATCATAAACAACATAACTAATGTATTTTTCACAATTGGTCAAACACGACAAAAATTTATAAATACAACCATTTTAAACCATTCAAAACAAATATCAAATCAAATAGTTTAAACATCTAAATGTCACAACAAAAAACAATAACAATAACTACAATCTAATTATCATCAGATTCATTATCTTCCTCGTCCTAAAATACTTGCGGCATGTGCTTCTTAACCAACTCCTCCAATTTATCAAATTTAGCAAACTTAGCATCGTTAACTGCACATTTCTGTGTCAATTCCACAATTTGTTTTTTCATCGCTTCCATTTCTTCCATAGTTTGTAAAGTAGAAGAGGAACTGGGAAACAACGAAGGACTACTCGAGGATTTGACAACCTGGTCCCATAGGTTCTAGCTTTCTTTGGACCACCTACCACAGTTGCCCACATATTATTTAGCATTTCAGGTGATGGTTGGACCATGGTACCATCCTCTGAAGTAGGTTGGGTTTGACGCCACTCTTCTATGCTTTTTTGAAATTCTTCCTAAAAAAAATTATTTGTCAGTATGTAAACAAGCAAAGTTGAGTAATAATAAAACAATGTATGTAAAAGTTATTATCTTACATGCAATTTTGGCACGCGGTTCGATCCAATCTCCTCTTGTACCGTCCTTGTTTTTCTTCCTATGCATATCTTCGTAGACATCAATAAAAAGACTCTGTTTTCCCCCATTTTCATACTCATGTAAAATTTTAGAAAAAGTGATAATGCAAGTACGAAGAAAAGTTCGGGAAGCATAGACCAAAACATGTTAAGACTAATTGTGCTAAATGATGTCACGCTACAGTATATTTCCACTTTGCAGGAGAATGTAAAATCATTGAAAGCCGTTTGTGGACTGGATTTGGATGCTATTAGTACAAAAAAATATTTGAGCAGAAAGAGGGGATGTAACTTCAAATGCATGTAAAGTTTTCACATCAGGAGGGGAGTGGTCATTTGCTCAAGGTGCATTGCTGATCCTCACAGTTGCTGTTTGTTTGACCAGCAGATCTTCAGTCTTTAACAGTTTCTCGTACTCAACCTAGCAAGAGGTAGTAGTCACCTATTTATACACTTTTATGAGAATTTTTCTGGTAGTCTGAATGGACAAAATAAGAGGTGGAAGATCTTTCCAGGATGCATATGGTGGACTATTTCAAGGAAGAAACAGTAGGTGTTTTCAAGGGCATAGCAATTCCTTTCAAAAGATTAAGATGAAATGTTTTTTCATTTCACTTTTGTTGTAAGAAAAATTTTATACAGGATATTGCTTCATCGATAGATATCATAGAATCCCTGTAGTACGTGGTAGAAGATAGACTGGTTTTCTTTTACTTGGATAAGTAGAAGTTATCGCAATCTGAGTACTACTCCTTTTTACATATTTTTTAATATTTTATTTGTTGTCTTATTTTCTTCTTCTTGCATTTGCAAATACCTGGCACATCTTCTAGGTATCAATCATTCGAGTCTTACTTTCAATCCTCACATATTAAGATACAACTTACCATGATGCATATATAACAACTTGTTTCTAGCATAAAACTTTATACAATCATTCCATGAATGGCATTACTAAGACACACTGTAACCTTCAAATTGAAAGATATTGGCATTAGAAAGCTCTTGTAATAGAAGCACCTTTTGCTACTAACATGAAAACACAGATTGCCTTTGTAGGTACATGTCGTGTTGTAACATGTTCCTGAGATATTTTGGTGACCCTATAAACAATCCTCAACTAGAAATCTCAAGGAAAAGTGCGGATTCCAAAAAGACCAGCTGATACAATGACTTTTTAGCTTTACACCTAGAAATATCCTAACCAGTTTTGAGTACAAGCCTCTCTCTCTCTCTCATAGTTTCTCGATCAAGAATTGATCAAAACAAGCCAGATATAGTCAATGACGATGGAAATGGGCAATTATCTGTGGCTCGAAAGGCTAACCAGTAGCAAATCACATGTACCACCGCTCTCTATCTACCAATAATTCAATTCAGATTAATTGATACCAACAACTCAATTCAACACTGATCATTGCCCAAACCAATCACCATTTTTCACATGCATATCTTGAGGCAAAGTACTATATTTCCTATGTTTTGTCTGCAATTCTTTTGAACGAAGTATCAAGAGCAACTTTTCTATACCGTAAAGATTAAGATAAGACCATTGTACACCCTATCCTTCCGTGAACCCACTTGTTGAACAACACAAATATATGTTGTATCTGATTTTCCACATAGAGATGTGGATCAAAATTGCAAGTACCTAGTTCATTTTCCACTTAGAAATGCTAAATAAACTGTAGATGGAATGGTATTGCACTAAAATGTAAAGAAAAAATTGTAGAAGGTCCAAATTTTAAAGTTTTCAATTTCATTAAACCAACAAATACATTGTAAATAGGCAACCAAAAGATTCAGAACCAAAAAAATTTAAGAGCATCTTGAAGTATTAGACGTTCGCTCTGTTTAGGGGTTGCACGATTCATAAAGTCACTTCAACGGGGATAATTTACCACTGCCTTTCAACTAGAAGGAGAATTATAGCTACAAATAAAGGTTCTAGATATAGATACTTGTTAATGAAGCTCATTGCTTTAACTGCCCTCAGATTTCTTCAAAAGCTAGCTCTTAGAAACATTAAAACAAACAACTTAAAGCTGATACATGAACATAACCTATCTAAATTGTTTTCCCTAGAACGAAAGTCAATTTATTTCTCTCAAAGTCACAACTGATGGAAGTCCACAAAACACTATGCTAGCATTTGGCCATTTCTTCTATGTGCACATTGTTTAAGACGCGAATGACCAGGTTTGATCAAAGATAAGGAAAGAAAGTACTTAGAAGGTTCTGCAATATTTGAGTTGGCTGAATATACTTCTAAAATGATTGTTAAAATGTGTAAGGAAAGGTTCATTTAACATCATAATTAGGAAGAACTGAGCAAGGAAAGAAGTAGTCGAACTTAAACAAGAGCAACAAGATGTCAACAATGGTAGTGAATCGAAATAGGCCACACACGGCTTTACTAAACTTTAATATGAATAACAACAAGAGCAAAAAGATATCAACAATGCTAGTGAATTGAAATAGGCCACACACGGCTTCACTAGACTTCAAGATGAACAACAACAAGGAGATAACAATAATAGTGAATCGAAAGAGCCTCACGCGGCTTCACTATATCACGGTATAGAATAGTGAACTAAACCGAACAAATCAGAAATTTAAGCTATTATTACTAGTTTCCATCGGTGTGTAGCGAAACTCATCGAACCTCCAGTGTGCAACGAGCCACCCATTTAAGATGCTCTATTTTCCTTTGCCTGTTCCCTCATTGCCCTATATTCAGGAGTATCCCATTGCCATCCAGATTTTTCCAAGTGCCTCCGGGCCTTATATAAGTGTTCTTTGATATGTTGAGCTACTTTCAACTTGAAAATGCATTGTATTTCATTATCATGACAAGAATTCCATGCAGACTTTGTCTGCAAAATAGTTTAATATAAAGTGATGAAATAAGTTGACGGATATAAAGGTAAATTCATCATTGATAGCATACTGAAATGGTAAATTCTTTGATTCTAATTATACCACAAACTGATTCCACATAAGCACTCTAATGTCGAGTCGAATCTTGTTCCAACAACCCTATGGCTCCGTGTAAAATGGTTTAATTGCTTCTATAACCATATATCCGCCGGCATAAGCGGGAATGGGCCTGCAATAAAATTACATTAAATTATCTTAGTTTTTCAAAATTTTAAAAATTACGAAAAAAAATAAGATTTACTTACCCATTATCATCAAGGGCGATAATTAGCCTCCCATTGCCGTTATACTACTACCTCTTTAAATTTAGGAATCTCGGAAGCAGCTATTGTAGTATTAGATATTGCAGCACTATCAATAGAGGGTGATATTGATGTGTTGGGACCTCCAATTTTCAATTCAGAAAGGCTAGGTATGGATAATGTTGAAGGTACAGATAAAGAGCTACTATGCAGACTATTATGGGGAGAAGAGGGCTGGAACTGGTGCAACGGTGGGAGCATGAAAAATGTATTTGGTAGTGAAATTGTTGCCCTTGGAGGAGGAATAATATTTGTAGTAGCTGGTTGAAGAGTTGTGGTAACAGGGGGTGGTGGCGGTGGTGTATATTGACCTTCGAAAAGATTATCAAGTCCTTTCTTACCTTTCTTACGCCGTCCATTACCATGACCTTTTCATGCCATTGATTTTCTTTATTAACCACCTGAAAAAAAAATAACACAAAAAGGAGTTAGTCTATGTTATACTGCCCATATATGTTTCTTAGCTCAAAGAAAAATTAAATTTTGCATTCCCTATAGTACTGAGTGAAAGAAAGTCGCATCGACCAGATGGATTGCTAAAAAGTAATCTCTGCACATGTGATTGGAGTGACCAGAACATCACCTCTTTCCCATGTTCTATATCCCTCTAAACTTTAATTTGGCAAAATAAATACATAAATAATTACACCTTATTCACCATTATTACTAAGGAAAAAAATGTCTAAAAGAAGGTTAGAAAACTACAAATCCATAGTATTATTATACTAGACAAAAGAACTTCCAAGAGGTCTACATGTGGATCTAATATTATACAAACAAGTAATAATGGAGTGAAATTATTTTGTTCAATGTAAAACTTGTTTTCAAACCAAGACCTCACAAGAGAAGTGAATGTATAATCTGAATGACAAATCAACAATCATAAAACTAACTGCTTAGATCAAGCATGGGATATTGAACACTATTGAAAACAAACCACAATATTACGAATATTAGACCTTGTTACAACAGCTAATAATAAAAAGCAACAGCTAAAATACAACTTAAGACCTTGTTACAACACATTACTACTACTAATAACAACTTAATCCTCGTCGCTTGTTTCATAGTCATTCATCAATTCTTCCTCATCACTTATTTCATATTCATTCATCGATTCTTCCTCATCACTTGTTTCATTTTCATCAAGTAACTCTTCCTCGCTTATTTCATTTTCATCAATTGAATCTTCCTCGTTATTTGCCCCGGATGTTCCTTCTCCATAATCATGAACATTTAATCTAAGTTCAGGAGGATCAAATTCTTCATACAAGCGTTCGCTATGCAGCAACTCACCTGCTAATTCATCATCCACCCTTTGTTCAACACTTGAAATGTCATTCTGATACGCTACATCCAATGCATCCTCTACTATAACTCTACCTACGGGCTTTGTTTTTATAACTACCCGCCATGCAGATTTATTCTTACACAAAGGATAAGGAGCGTAATACACTTGTTTAACATTTTATGCAATGAAAAATGGATAATAGATTCCATACTCCCTTGCATGCTTAATTTCAACTATTTTGTACTGAGGGTGCACCAATTATTTCTTTGGCCAACCAACATGATAATCGAGTTTTAAAATCTCGTGAAGCACACCATAATAATCAACACCGCCATCACCTTTCACCCAAACCCCACTATTGTTGGTTTTCTTTCCCTTAGAGAACTCTTCTGTATGAAACCTATACCCATTGACAGAGTACTTAGAAAACTTTCTGACTTTAGCATCAACTCCCCAAGCTATATCACGTAAAAATTGGCCATTTGGGTCATAATTAAGTGGATTAGGAACCTATAAAATGTTTTTAAAAATTTAGAATTTAAATACACATAACATTGAATAAAAGTGTAAATTATGTTAAATATTTAAGTTACACTTACATATTCTCTAAACCACACTGAAAACATAGGATAAACAGCAGCATCTCCATGTAAAGCCATGAAGTAGTTGCCCGACAAAGTTATGACTTTCATTAGTTAAAGCTTAGATAGACCTTGAATGATTGTCCTTAATATAAATATACTCACTTATAAAAAGGAAGGACCTTGGGACAATTTAATAATACATGTGTTGTAGCTGACTTAAGCTCCACCTCATTCAAATATCGAACTAGACCACCTTTCGGACTTCCTTTACCTGGTTGATTGAATATTGAAAATAGTGGTGCCGAAGGATCTGTATTGTATCCATCATCATGCCTGTTAGGTCAGTTTATTAGACATGGTACATCATGTTCAAAATAATATGAACAAAAATAAGAGGTCTCTTTAGCCAAATATGCCTCACATATTGATCCCTCTATTCGGGACCTATTTTTTATGGTCCGTTTGCATAGTATGATATTTTAGATGAAATAATGTTAAATTAAAACACATGAAGGTAAACGTTAAAAGTCAATACCTCTCAAAGGGATACATCCATCGACACTGAACAGGACCTCCAAGTCGTGCCTCTCGCACAAGGTGAATTAGAAGATACTCCATAACATAAAAAAAACAGGAGGAAAAATTTTGGCCAACTTGTTTAAGGTTAAGCGAATGTTGATATCCATCAAAGATAGGTTCTCCTCCCTTAATGTGTTAGAACATAAATCTTTGAAAAATAAGCTTATCTCTGTTATGGGCTTCCAAATTCTATCGGGCAATGCACAGAATGCAATAGGCATTAATGACTCCATGAAAATGTGACAGTCATGGCTCTTCATAGAGGTCAACTTTCCTTCTTTCATGTCAACACACCTAGACAAATTTGACGCATATCCATCTGGCATTCTCAAATTGTTAACCCAATCACAAATCACTTTTATATCCTCCAAAGTAAATATGTAACTGGCCTTGGGTTTCTGAATCTTATTATTTAAGTATGTTAGGTATAACTCCTTATGCCGATAATACTCCTTTAAGTCCATCCTGGCCGTCAAGTTATCCTTTGTTTTGTTACTTACATCAATCACAGTATTAAACAAGTTATCAAAGAAGTTTTTCTCAATATGCATGGGATCCAGATTATGAGGCAGAAGATTATCTTTCCAGTAATCTAACTCCTAAAATATGCTTCGTTTAGTCCAGTTATGTGTTACACCATAACCAAGTATCCTGGATGGTGAAAACTCTGTTACCTTAGGCAGATTCCTCACTCTATCCCAAATTTCTTCTCACGACAAAATTGGCAGTGGCTTCTCAAAATCAGTTTTATTCTTCATAAAATCACTAGTATTTCTCCTAAACTCATGTTGCATTAGAAAGAATTAACTGTGACAGTCAAACCATGAGTTTTTACCCCCATGTTTCAAAGTGAATGCTTTTGTATCTTCCATACAGCAAGGGCAAGCTAACTTGCCCGAAGTCGACCACCCAGACATCATTCCATAAGCAGGAAAGTCATTTATAGTCCAAATCAAAGTAGCATGCAATCTAAAGTTTTGTTTCATTGATACATCATCTGCTTCCACACCTTCACACCACAATAAGTTCAACTCATCATTCAATGGCTGCAAATACATATCAATCAAAACTTTTGGATTGCGAGGACCTGGAATTATACAAGTTAGAAATATATACTGACTCATCATACACAATTCAGGTAGGACATTATAAGGTGTCACAAACACCAACCAACATGAATATGGTATAGCTTAGACAGAAAATGAAGTGAATCCATCAGTAGATAATCCCAACCTAATGTTTCTTGGTTCACTAGCAAAATCTGAATACACACTATCAAACTACTTCCATGCTTCTCCATCTGACGGATGACATAAAACACCAGGTGGTCTTTTATTTTCTTAGTGTCATCTCATATGAAGGGCAGAGCTCATTGATGCATACAACCTCTTTAACCGTGGTATAAGGGGTAAGTAATGTATCGACTTCACAAGAACCTTCTTCCCTTTGGCATGTCTGACTTCCTTATAACGAGGCTGATTATAAAATTTGCAATGGTCTAAATTTGCATCTTCCTTATAGAACAACATACAACCTTTCTCGCAACAATGAATCCTCTTTGATGAAAGTCCTAACTTGGAAACCAATTTCTTTGTTGTGTAAAAATCTTTTGGTAAGTCAAGTTTATTTGGATTAAGTTCGTTCATAAGTTCAATGATAGGGTTCATGCCCTCTTGAGAAATACAATAATCTGACTTAATACTCAGTAACCGAATGACAACAGAAAACTTAGAATGCACTGATCCTCATAAAATGGATGACTAGCTTCCTTTAACTGTTCATAAAAGTTCTTATCCTCATCATTTGGTTCATTTTGAGCCCCTGAGTGTGTCCCAAAAGCATCCCTGACCATCTCACTGTATCGTGAACTTTCAATATTATTCTCTCTTATTGAACTTTCAACATAATTCTGAAAAGAAAAATTATTAGCAGCACTACTCTCTTCATGAGCTGTCCACGCAGTATAATTCAACATAAAACCCTTCCTATAAAGATGTAATGTAACAACATCTGGACTCAATAACTTGCAACACTTGCAATTCCAACATGGATACCTAATTGTCCCTTCAATAAGAAAATCATTAAGTGTCATTGCTTTAGCAATAAATACAGATACCCCAACTTTATATTCCTCTCTCAACCCCGCACGGTTAGGATAAAGTCTATTCTACATCCATGTACGATCTTCATTTTCCATCTACATAAGAACGACAACAATAATAATAGAAAACAAAAACAAAAACAAGAGAAACAAAACAATAACAGGGTTGTTTAGAGATGCTACTACGCAGTGGACACAAGCAGAAAACTAAGAGATTTAATACAACATAGTAAAGAAGCTAGCAGCAATAGAATACTTTAATTAAAAGAAGAATTTTTTTATCAGTGAAAGGTATCCAATCCATGTGATAGCTATTTACTTGTTTAATATCTTGAAATTTTTTTATCAACAAAAATAGCTATTTACTTATTTAATATATGTGTATGACATTTTTTGTGGCCAGGAGCAACACTTGGAGAGGGAACAAGTGCTACAATGTCTGATGATGAAGATGAAATACAGATGGATTTTCCATTAGACCAATCTGGAGGTGATGCACATGACTTGATGGGTATGGGATTTGGTCTTCCTACTGAATCCGAAAGGTCTCTAATGGAGAGGGTCATACATGAACTCAAAATTGAGCTCAAACAATTTCCATCTAACCACTTTTATGACCAACTATCTTTTTTTTTCGAGATATCAAAAGTAGTGTTATTACATTTATTTTTTGACACATGATATAGAAGAAAATATCATTTTTTTCACCAATTATCTGTTGCCCTCTTACAATTTGAATAGAAGAAAATAATCTCTACAAATCTCTAGAGTGTAAAAATGAAAGAACTCTTCTGAAAAAAACATAAAACTAAATAAAAAGGGTGAGGAACCATATGACTGAAAATATTTGAGGATTAAGTTTTCATAAAATCACTTCCAAAATTTCAAACCCGTTTGCACAAGAAAATTAAATCTGAAGTTTTTTCAACCAGATTCTTGGTCCTCTTGCATCAATCTATTAGTATAAGCAACATTTCATACAACTATCATACTTCTACCACGTGGAGAGTAAACAAAAACAGCTTTTGACAAGATACAAACGACATATCTACGACGAATACGACAACATTTACTTCTTCAAATAACGGTCAACAATAAATTATGGATCAACAAAGTAACAAATTCAATTGGAACCATACGAGCACATCAAAGTTTCTGCTGATTCAATTAATAAATTAACAATAGCTTAGAAAAGTTGCCATCAACGAACCAATCTCAAGAAAAAAAGCCATAAAATTCTTATTTCACCATCTAATGGTGATTCAGTAACCAAATGTAGCACATCAACCAGTATAGCACATCTAATGGTGATTCAGTAACCAAAGCCATAAAGTTTTTTTTTTTTACCTCGAATCAGTGAAATTGACAATCGTTGTTACCACTTCTTACGAGAGACGCAACCTTTACAGCCAACTTTTGAGAGAAACGCAGAGAGAAGAGAGCCGAGAGAGAAGAGAGAAGCATTTCCTAGAGAGAGGAAGTGAGAGAGAGACAAAATTGGAAAAGTTGTGCGTTTAGGGCATATTAAAAGTAAATTTTCGACTACTTCAGTCGGAAATAAATTTAATATGTTTCATTATTTAAAGTTTCCGACTACTTCGGTCGGTTAAGTATTTAATATAATAAATTATGTATTGAAATTAATTATTTATAAGATTTTCGACTACAGTAGTTGAAAATAATTTTATTTTATTTAATTCTTTAATCTTTCTGACTACATCGGTTGGTTATATATATTTGATATTTGATACTTACAATTTAATTATATATTTAAATTAATTAATACAACTTAATTAAATATTTAAATTAATTAATACAATGTGAAAGACTACCGTGTAACATATATTTTACACATAATTATTTATTTAATAATTCAATATAATGTTCCGACCACTGCAGTCAGTACAAATTAAATATATTTAATTATTTAATTAATTATATTTCCTACTACAGTAGTCGGAAATACATATTTAATTATTTAAAGTTTCCAAATACTTCGATCGGTTAAGTATTTAATATAATAAATTATGTATTGAAATTAATTATTTATAAGATTTTCAACTACAGTAGTTGGAATTTTTTTATTTTATTTAATTATTTAATGTTTTTGACTACATCGGTCGGTTTATATATTTGATATTTGATACTTACAATATAATTATATATTTAAATTAATTAATACAACTTAATTAAATATTTAAATTAATTAATACAATGTAAAAGACTACCGTGTAACTTATATTTTACATATAATTATTTATTTAATAATTTAATATAATGTTCTGACCACTACAGTCAGTACAAATTAAATATATTTAATTATTTAATTATTTAATTAATTATATTTCCAACTACAGTAGTCGAAAATACATATTTAATTATTTATTTAAATAATTATTTAATTTCGGTGTAAGGGTACAATTATATATTTACTAATATATTTAATTAATTATTTTTATTTTTGAATACAACGGTCTGAAATATATATTTAATAATTTATTTTACTTATTTTTTAATTTTGTATAAAGACCTGCTTATATTTTTAGTAATATATTTATTTAATTATTTATATTTATGACTACGGTGGTCGGATATATATTTAATTACTTTTAATTTATTTAGTTATTAGTATTTCCGACTACAGAAGTCGTAAATTTAAATTTAATAATTTATTTAAATAATTATTTAATTTTCATATAAGGGACTAGTTAAATATTTAGAATTATATTTATTTAATATTTCTAACTACAGTAGTCGGATGTATATTAAATTAATTATTAATTTATTTATTTATTACTATTTCCGACTACTGTAGTCGAAATTTATATTTTCTGAAATTTGCCGCCAAACACTCTGACTGTTTTTATCACAAAAAGTATTGAAAAAATATTTTGTAAAAAATAAAAATAAAAAATAATATTTTCGACCGAAGTAATCGAAAATTTCCAACTACTTTTTTTATTCGGAAATTTTCAGTCGGAAAATAGTGAATTTCTGGTAGTGGAAATCCATATTCTTGAGTTTGAAGTAAAGGGGATGCATTTTGGCTCCCAATATATGTATGTATGTGTGTATATATATATATATATATATATATATATTGTCGAATTTTTTTAAGGTGGATTTCCTAAAGTTCTGAGCTAAATATGGGAGTAGTATTTAGCACCGAGTTAGGCGTGATTCCGAGGTTTCATGCCCCTGAACTACGTTCCCTCGTAGGTTCTTGATATACCTCAAGTGAGTTAAGATAGTGATCACTAAAGTTAAGGTTCTATCCGATGGCCAGGATAGAACAGCTCTCCCCAATGTGGGTAAGACGTTGGACTCCATGTAGCTCACATGGTTTATGTCGGTTAGAAGAAACTCTCAAAGTAGTCCCCCACTCTATCAAAGATACAAGTATATGTATTTTGAAAGCTATGAGTCCAAGATTTCTAAGGCTCTCAAATGTCAAAATCTTTAAGTTTCCAAAAAAGTTCCTAGTTTTTATGAGATTAAAGTTTATGCTCTGAAAGATGTTGTTTTAAGACTTTATCTATCTTACAAGTTAGAGAATAAAGAAAGAATGCAGATTTAGAATAAAGTGCAATGACTCACGTGATTTACATTACCTGTTTTCTTATTCATGATTATGATAGTTTTAATTCAAGCTATGTGAGTCATCAATATTAGAATGCATGTTTTCTATAAGGATTTATGATATTGATTATTTAATTGCATACAACCCCATATACTCAATACATTCCCAAAGTGCTGATCCACATATACGTCTATGTGATACATTGTCTCATAATGTAGGTACAAGACTTTGTATGCACATTCAGATCCAGTCAGCTCCCAGCTTCCAGTCAGCAGGTGATGAGTCCTTTTGATTCAAAGGTTTGAGCCAGATAAACAGTTTGAACAATTCTTTATTTTCCTATTTTAGTCGTATTGGGTTGGGATAGTTGGGAGTCATGACCCGGCTATCTAAAGTCAGTACTAGTAGAGGCTTCATAGACAGTCAGTAGAGTTAATGTATTCAATTTCAGTTTTATTTTGATAAAAGCAGAGTAGTAATCTTGTAAATTTTAGATTTGTATTGATCAGTTTCAGAAAAGTTTTATGTTCTCGTTGATTTTATATAGATTTAAGCATTTTATTCAGTTACTTATGAGTTATGCCAGTAGAAGGTTTAGCTTGGGGTCACTTGTGACCCTAAGCACCGTGTGACATCTCGAGACCCAATTTTGGAGCATTACAACATTTCTTTAGCAGGACCTTGATTCACCTTTTTTACTATAAGTTTCAAAAGTTGTGATCTAATGACACTCACAAAATTTTCTAGTACAAATTAGGACAAAAATTTTATTCGTGTTTATTGAATTTTACTTTCTGCTCAGAACCCTTCTGGATAATGGGACTTTTCTTTTCTCGATCACATTTTATTTTGAGTTCAAGGGCCCGAGTGAAGAGCAGGATGAAGAAAAAGTAAGTCAGGAGCCCCCCTGAAGAACAGGGTGAAGAAATAGCAAGTCAGGAGCCCGCCTGAAGAACAGGGTGAAGAAATATCAAGTCAGGAACCTGCCTGAAGAATAGGGTAAACATTCTCAGTTGCAAGTTAGGAGCCCACCTGAAGAATAGGGTGAAGATTTTCAAGTCCAAGCTAGAAGAAAATTTGAAGAATAAATTAATTGTCTAGTTCCCCTCTAATGCCAAAAGACAACGAGGAGGAACATTTCGTGTATCAAGTTCAACTCAGAATAACGACTATCTCACCATTTGAGAAGCCATGAAGATTTAAGTCAAGATTTCAATAAAGCAACATAGATGGGATCTTTCACTTGTATCTTTATTTTATTTTTTTTGTTATTCATTTCAATGTAAAAGCAGAATGTCGTGAATCGGAGACTCGACGGAACCTGACTCGACCCCTGACTCATTGTCTCACCATTTTACCTCTTTGAACTACACGTGACCTTATTCCCTTATCACCCGGAATATGTAGGCGATCCAAAACCAGGACTCGATTGCATCTCTTTTTTCTTTTTTTTTTAATTCTTTTTGGATAATCAAAAGATCAAAAATCATATCTTTGTCTACTTCTTTGTATTAAAACTCTTTGAGATTTCAAACAAAGAGGGAAAAAAAATATGTATATGAAGTTTGGAGAGGAAAAACATAAAAAAATAAGATATTTATAATTAATTTGAAAGATGAGATTTTACGTAATAATAAAAAGCTATGATGTATATTTATATAAGGGTAACTTACATAAATCCCTGAATCTTTAAGTGATATTACATAAAATTTTGACTATTTTATTAATTAAATTTTATCCCAATTTTTGAAACGTTGATACATATAAAAAATTGACACATTTGAAACTGACAAAGATATTTATTTAAGGAAATAATAGATTCTTTTTTATTCATTATATTCTTTTATTTAAGGAAAGATATCTAATTTTTTTCCTTTTTTAGATTTAATTTAGGTGTTTAAATTAAGTTTCTCTTTTTTCGTATTTAATTTTATGTAGTTAAGGATTTAGTGTTTTACACAAATAGCAATTCAATTCAATTTTGCTTTTAGTCCTTTTTAAAAAAATATTATTAATTTTGTTTCCTACACTAACTATATCATTATCTTTCATTAATAACATATGAATCACCCAATAATTGAAATAAATAATTGTATCTACTATATAAATCACCATAATACCATATATATCACCCATTAATATCATATGAATCACCCAATAATTGAAATAAATAATTGTATCTATTCATTAATATCATATTCATTGTATTCTTTTATTTAAGGAAAGATATCTAATTTTTCTCTTTTTTTAGATTTAATTTAGGTGCTTTAATTATGTTTCTCTTTTTTCGTCTTTAATTTTATGTAGTTAAGGATTTTGAGTTTTACACTGAGAGCGATTCTAATTCAATTCTGCTTTTAGTTTCTTTAAAAAAAATATTATTACTTTTGTTTCCTACACTAACTAGACCATTACTTTTCATTAATAACATATGAATCACCCAATAATTGAAATAAATAATTGTATCTACTATATGAATCATCATAATACCATATATATCACCCATTAATATCATATGAATCACTCAATAATTAAAATAAATAATTGTATCTAACATATGAATCACCATAATACAATATTTATCACTCATTAATATCATATGTATCACCCATAAAAATCATACAAAATGTATCTAGAATATGAATCACCATAATACCCAATAATGATATCATATTTATCATTCATATGAATTACCATTAAAAAAATAAACATGTATGAATAACTAAATAAATTTATATATGTATCAATAGATTTTTTAAAAAAAATAAAATGAGAGAAATTTTAGGAGAGGAAAAAAAAAGTTTCATGCGTTAATGGAGGAGAAAAAATTAGGAAGGAAGATGATTTAAGCGTTAATGGAGGAGAAAAAATTAGGAAGAAAGATGATTTAATTGTTGATAATTAGGAGATATTTTAGGGAAGGAAATCTTAAAAAAAAAATATTTTGAATAAGTTAATGATGGAGTAAAAATATGATGTGGAATTTTATTGATATGTATCGAGAGTAAAGTTGAAAATTAAGGGATATTAGATAATATAATCTTTTGAGATTTGTGTAATTTATCATTTATAATACTGTAAACTTTTTTAATTTTTACTGTCAAACGGAGAATTCAGCCCACAATTTGCGGGGCCCATTTCGTATGTTGTCGTACGTACGTCTCCCCGTGCTTCCGGGTACAAGTTTATCTAGGAAAGGTCTTTTTCGTGTCACCACTTTAATTCTGATAATAGCACTTTTCGTTCTTCTTTATTGATTAATGATGATCTTGATCCCCTTAATAAATACGCTCATATTTAATTTTTAATTATTAAGATTTATTCTTTTGATTTATTCAGGTAGGAAAATGTTATGTTTGAACTATTTTTTCTTAATATAGCACCTTCAAATATGTAGTAATAGTGAAAGCTTAAAATAACATGTGTAATTAATTGATTAATCGTTTAATAATCATGGAAATTTCTGAATATTCCGTACCAACAAATGGATGTGAATATTCAGTACTAACAAATGGATCAAAAATATACATTTAAAATAATTGAAGGTTAAAGTGTTTTGCGAAATATGACAATGACTCAACTCAAAATTTGTTCATAATCGAGGAATTAAAAGTGTTATTGATCCTAAAAATTTTCTAAGTTTCTTCCGTCCATAAAGTCTTGAATTGTCAAGCATCTATCGCATTTCAATCACCACTCTTTATTTGATTCACATAAAAAAAAAAATTATAGCTTATACATGTGTTAGTTATGTGAGATTGTAAGTCGATATCCAAACATTTGTTTGATGTATTAAATTTTATACTTAACAACTAAATACGACGTATAACAAACATGATAACACTAATTATGTATGCAGGTTTCAATAATGATAATCACTTTCTAACCAAGCAATAAAACGACCCCTAATAGTATAGATTTAATGTAACATGTACAGTTAAATAGTTTAACGATTAATAATCTTCGAAATTTGTGAATATTCAGTAGTAGCAAAAGGTTCGAAAATATGCACATTTCAAATAGGTGAAGATTTTATATTTTTAACTAGATAATATATCACAAGGACTAACCAAGCTTGGTTGACCTAGTGGTTAGCTCATTAGGTCGCTTAAGCAAGTGTCGGGGTTCAATTCCCACCTTGTGCATGCAGCAACCAATTGGCCAGCGGCAAACCCTTAAATGGAGCTCAGATCCGCGAAAGATCAGTCCTTGACCTGTTGGACCTTGGGAAAAAAAAAAAGTATATCACAAGGACTTGTATTCAAATATACCATAATTGAAGGACCAAATCTGCTATTAACCATAAGACTTTCCTCTCTTTTTTGGTTGAGAAGAGTGGGTGTGTTGGGTTAGGGGTTGGGGGATTGTCGTACAAAAAGGGGTAAATTCTCCAAAGTTTCTTGCACCCATAAATAGCCTTAAATTGTCCATCATCTATTGCAAGCTGATCAATTCTCTTGTTCACTTTTAGAATTCTACATTTCACTTATTCAAAATTTTTAGGTTAATTAATTTAGGAGATAATTATGGAGTGGGAGTGGGATTGGTTGAAGGAATTCTTGAAATGGATGATTAAGCCAGTGACAGCACTTGCTGTTGTGTTTATGGCAGTGGGATTATCTTATATACAAAAATTAGGACTTGAAGGAGAAATGATTTACTCAGTTTTTAGAGCATTTGTTCAACTATCTATCTTTGGTTTTGGACTTCAATTAATTTTTAGTCCGAAGAACGCTGGATAGATCATTCTTGCTTATCTATTCATCGTACGTTTAATTATCAGTTGGCTAATTAATAGTTATAATCGCAATAAGTCACTTGGCATCAACAAATCACTTGACTTTCTTATGTTCTTTCTTTGTTATTCTGTTTTCAAATTTAGAAAAGGAGATCAAAGCAAATGCAGAAATATAGAATCTCTTTACATATGTATTGAATCGGCAAGTTGTTTTTCGTTTAATTTAGTTTCCTAATTTCTTTGTGAGGAAGGTGATTTGATGAGGAAAAGTGGTAAAAGGATGAAGTAGATATCGTATAACTTCAAAAGTGAAGTCAAAATTTGAAGTTTATAGACTAACAATTTTAGTCACTTTGAGTTAATGAATTCTAAAATAATGATATGTACATATTAAGTAAATTTTTTTAAAACAAATATATAATCTATATATAATATAAAAGAGAAATATTAGAGTGATGATGTGGCATGTCTCTAAAGCCAAGAATAGCATTTATCTTTTTTCTCAATTTTTTGAATTTTCTTTACATTTTTAAATTAAAAAAAAAAATAATACTCTTGCTGATAATTAAATTGCCACATTAAGTATGGAAGAAAAACATTATTGCAGTTTTAAAAATTCCTAACTGAAACGTTCGTACCTCTTAATTACACATTTATTACTCTTCCAAATGTTTCAACGTTTCATTTTTTTTTTTTCATTACTTTCCTCCTTTAAAGTTTCATTTTTCTTACCCATTAAACATATACGTTTTCCTTTATGTTAATCTCTCCATGTGACTCTCTTATAGTTATTCTTTTTATCATTCATTTGCTTACACTTTTATGTGATTGTTTGCATAGACAAACAATTATTTTTGTTGTTAATCTATCTTTTGTAATTGTAAAATAAAATAATTGTTGCACAGATTTCACAACGTATGTTAATATATATAC
The DNA here is from genome assembly GCF_002878395.1 of Capsicum annuum. NCBI lineage: Eukaryota > Viridiplantae > Streptophyta > Magnoliopsida > Solanales > Solanaceae > Capsicum > Capsicum annuum. The sequence goes on along the minus strand of NC_061120.1, from coordinate 175,832,125 downwards.
TTGATTGTTTTTCAGGTTTCATTTGCAATGATTCGGGTGCTACAAAATAGTGTATGAGATTTTAGAAGAAGGTTAAATGAAGATGCTCTGAATATATATTGCATAAAAGTATGTATTTAATTATCGTACTAGAATTTATAGATATATTAAGAATTTCTTATAATCGCAAAGAAGAAAAGGAAATTCCATTTTAGTAGGCGATTGATCATAAATATTATTCACAATATTTCGAAATATGTTTTCATTTTATTTCACAATATTTATTTGATCATTAATATTTTGGAATACGTTTTCACAATATTATTATTATAATATAAAAGATAAACATTAGAGTGATGATGTGCTATGTCTCTAAAGCTAAGAATAACATTTATCTTATTTCTCAAATTTTTGAATTTTCTTTACATTTTTAAATTAAAAAAAAAATTAATACTCTTGCTTTTAATTAAATTGCCACATTAAGTATGGAAGAAAAATATTATTGCAGTTTTAAAAATTCCTTACTGAAACGTTCCTACCTCTTAATTACATATTTATTACTCTTCCAATTGCTGCAACATTTCATTTTTTTTTTTCATTACTTTCCTCCTTTTAAGTTTCATTTTTCTTACCCATTAAACATATACGTTTTTCTTTATGTTAATCTCTCCATGTGACTCGGGGGTTTGGGCACAGGTAACAAAAGAGTTTTAAAATGAGGTGTAGGTGACACAAGTCTTAATAATTGAGTAGAGGTGATAATTACTTCATTATGGTTTAAGAAAATTTGGAAAATTTCAAAATAACCCACAAGTTTTTACGAAGCTAAAAAATGCATCTTTTTCTCTCTCCTCATCCGTTGTTATTTTCTCTCTCTTCGCGATATTTGATGTTCATTGTTGTTGCTGCTTTATTCATCATCTTCTGATTCATTATCATCATCATATACTTCATTATCAACTTCATATTCTTCTTGTTGACTATTGTTGTTGTTATTGTTGTTACCCCAACTGCTGCTCTTTGATCAAATTCTTATGTCAAATTTTGTTTTGTAAATCACTTTCAACTTTGGAATTTACTTGAGAGGAGACTACTAGTGAGTTATTTTTTCAACAATAGTTTGCACGTGAACATGAATGCAATACAAGAGCAATTTGTTTAAATAGATGCATTATCTGCGGCACCAGATAAATGTTCTGTTGTAACAGTAGACTCATGTTGGATTCATGTTTAAGGGTTCTAGGTGTCGGTAATATGATTATGAATCGAATAGATGGGTATTCTGTTGCACCAGATTAGTAATCTATTTCAACAGATAAATAATCTGTTTCATCAGATTACTAATATGTTTCGAACAACAAAATACAGCTCTTATCACACACAAAACCTAACAGATAACTCATATGTTCTTGCTATTGATACTGGAATCAAATTATTCCTTAATTGTAGACATGTCATTCGTTAAAAAATAGAAATAGACAACACGAAAATTAAATAAGAAATAAAAAGTCAAATGCATCAAACATAATTTTTTATAAAACAAACAAAAAAAATACATAGACAACAGAAAAAAAAGTTTAATAATTATTATCATCATTATTAACATTATTATTATTTGTATGGCCAGCCGACCAATCTTCAAAGGGCAGCAGCAGCGCCCTTCGCAGCCTGCGGATCTCCCGCAGCATCCTTACTCTAACGACGGCCAACTCCCAATGTAGGTCATGAACCTCCTTCTGCAGTTCCCTCATGGCGTCTTGTAAAATAGCGACATCTCACACAGGATCAGCCATATCTAAAAAACGCATAAGTTGACAAAACACACACGTAAACACAAAAGTAAAGAAAAGAAAAAATTCGAATGTAATGTAATGTAATACAACGTATATTTAAACAAAAATCAAGAAAAAAACTTATCAGAGACAGGAAAAATCTATCAAGTTCTTGAAGAGAAAGTAGTTGAAGGTGTAACAAGAGCGAGAAATAAATAATGTGTAGCAGAACGAACGATTGAGTAAGGAGGGACCTATTTATAGAGGATTGGACTTGAATGAGTTAGGCAAAAAATCGCAACTGTTCACCTCCATTTATTAATGACATTCTTAATTACTGTAAAAAGTTATGACTTAATTAAATTAATCAATATTATGATAAATCATGACTTTTCAGCTTTATTATTATTATTAATAATTAGTTCTTTCCAAGAATCATTTTTTTACACTATTTTGGACAATAGATAATATATCTGTTGCATCAGATAAATCATCTGTTACAACAGATATATCATGATTTGCAACAAATAGATAACCTGTTGCATCAGATAATATATCTATTGCAACATATAATATATATTTTTTTTTAAAAAAATATATTATCTTCATGACATCCAAATTTTCTGACTTTTTAATTATATAAATTAATAAAGCAGATTTAAAGGCACAACTGTTCACCTCCATTTATTCATGACATTCTTGATTACTGTAAAAAGCTATGACTTAATTAAATTAATCAATATTATGATAGGTCATGACTTTTCAGCTTGAAGCTTAACTTTATAATTATTAAAATAAATAGTTCTTTCCAGCAACTGTTATTTTATTTACACTGAGTTGCACAATAGATTATATATTTGTTGCATCAGATAAATCATCTATTACAATAGATATATCATCTGTTGCAACAAATAGTTCAACTGTTGCATTGGATAATATATCTGTTGCAACATATAATCTATATATATATATATATATATCTTTTAAAAAAAAATTATCTTCATGACATCCAAATTTTTTGACTTTTTAATTATATAAATTAATAAAGAAGATTTAAAAATAAGAATATTTCTGGTGAGTTTTTTACGATTTAAATTGTGTTTTATCATTTATTTCCTTATTCTTTTATGAGAAAAGAAATGACTTAATTAAATCAAGCTGGTGGTGACTTAATATTTTCGTTTCTTTAATAACCATTTTTATTAATTGAGTTATGGCAACATATTGTATATCTGTTACATCAGATAACCCATTTGTTTCAACAGATATACCATCTGTTGCTATAAATCGACCATCTGTTTAAGGAGCTTTTTTTATTTCTTCTAACTGATTCATAAGTCGCAACAGATGAGGAATTTGATACATCAGAAGCGTTTTTTATTTTTGTTTTTTTATTGAATGTGTTTAGACAAAAGTCATAGTCACGACTATTCATTAACTTTTTTCTTAAAAATCATATCATCATATATATATATCTTAATTAAATTAATCCAATGTTGTGACTTTTTTTAAATTAAATAATCTTTCTTTTATGATTATAATATCATTTAGTTCCTTATTATTTATTAACGAA